>NC_048298.1:577680-593878 GCF_013100865.1 Trachemys scripta elegans | reverse complement strand
CCCCCCCCTCAGATAAGCCAGTGCCTCTGAATGTGCCTGCCTCCCCCTGACATCCCTGAGCCCCCTCCCCCCTGCTTGCCTCCCTGGGACACCCTGAGCTCCGGAGGTGTCTGCTCATCTCCCTCCCTGCCTGCCTCACCCTGAGGCTCCTAGGCCTCCTTCAGTGCGTCTGCCCCCTGAGTCCCCCCAAATGTCTCCCCCCCCCCAGCCTGCCTTCCTCCTCCCCCAAATGTGTCTGCCTCCACAACACACCCCTGATCCTCCCTAGATACGTCAGCCTCCTGACCTGCCTCCCTCCCCGGGACACACCTGGCCCACCTGCATGTGGTACCTCCCCCCATGACCCCTCCTGCTCCCTGGATCTGTCAGCCCACTACTTCCCACCCTGACACCTTCTCAGTCCAGTGTCTGCCTCCCCCTTGCAACACCACTGACTCTCCTTGAATGTGTCAGTCCCCCGACCTGCCACCCTGTGACACCCTGAGCCCCAGATGTGTCTGCTTGCTAGGTCACCAGAATCTGACAGTATTTTTCTCCCATCCCTAGCTGAAAGGCACCTGCCTTCCCTGAAGGGGTTCCAGCCTGTGGATGCTGGGGAGGCCCAGTGTCTTGAAAGACCTCTCTCTCTGCCTCCCCTTTCTCCAGTCCTGAGGATCCTGCCTGATCCCCAGCCTCAGCCCCAACAATACGCCGCCTCCTGTGCGCTCTTTCTGCCACACCATCCTACTTTTCCCTTGGGCTTTTTAACTGTATTAGCTACTCCTTTGACCCTTCACAAGTTTTGCTTATCTCAAGTTCACAGCCTAGATTTCATCTTTCAGAAGAACTTCTCAAGGCAAAGTATTTCCCCAACTCATATTTGAGGGTGCATAATAAAATATGTATATTGGTTTACTACATCCTGTATATTTGTCCGTTTGAACAGAAATCATTTTTGTAATGACTGAAACTCACTCTTAATCCTCAAACCACAATTAACTACATGCTACTATGTCGTTTTTGTTACTGTTTTATTTAAAAAATAGCCAGCTGCTTCAGAAATTCAAAGTACCTTTAATTATGAAATGCCTTTTTTTGGGGTCTTATTTTATCAGAAGTTTTGAGTCTTATTTTATCCTTTTAATATAGGATTTGGGTGAATAATTCTAAGTTTCAGGGTCTCGTTGTATAAAGAGTTTGTTTAAATTTCACTTTCTTCTTGTATTGGAGACATTAAAGCTTGCTTTTCTGGGCTTCTGTAAAAGGTGGTGAGGAAGAGTGAGAGAGAGAATATTACAGCCTAGCCTTTTCTGAGTCATTCATAACAGTTGACTAAACACTGAAACTGGCAGAGGAGATCATGTTGGCAAGGTCACGTGGAGTCCATGGTCAGTTTGATTAGGAGGAATGAGTGACTTTGAATCTGTATTGCCTAGATTTGAATTAGGGAAGCCATTGGGCTTTGGTACGTATTGTATATGTAAAATAACAGTAATACACTACTGCTATGATTATATAGAAATTGTGGTGGGAATTGTAGCAAGTCCATTTGTGATTTCAGCCTTGGAACTTTCTTACAGGAAGATTCTATTTCTTGACAAATCTAGTGAAAGCTTCTTTCCTAATTTGAAGGTCTTGTTTTGTACTAGCTAGAGAAAATTAGGAAGTGAAAAAGGAGAAATTAAGACAAGTTTAAAAGGCTTTGAAGTATTTTCATAATCTTAAAAATATTATATTCATTTTGTTAACCTAGTAAAAGTTGAAACTGAAACTTATTTCCTTCATGAAACCTTTTCCCTCTCAAGAAGGAAGAAAATTTGTGTTGCATATTTAGGCCCCAGTCCTGTAATAAATTATGCATGTGCTGGAAGTTAAGCATGTGAGTAAATATTTGTAGACCGGGGGTCTTATTAGGGTAGTTTGTCTGAGTTATAGAAAAAAATGGATAAAAATCTCTGATTTTTGCCAAAATGTTTGCTGTGACTCTTGTGATTTAAGCCCCCCTCCCCCCCCCCCCCCAACTATCAGGGCAACTTTGGCTGTCTTAGTGGTGGGAGTTGGTGGTGGTGTTATAGTAATTTTCCATAGCAACTGATTATGATACCATGGCAAATTGATTTAAGTTTTGGAATGTGCAAAAGAAGCAGATAAAGATCATGTCTTCATTGAAACAACCCTAATAATAAACATTGGTGCATCAGAATGGCAGAATATTGGATATGAGCAGAATTGTTTTGAAGTTGACTGTTTTTCTATGTTTCTGGTGTGCTGGATTTTTCCTCATGACTATTGTACTTTATTGTTGTAGAATATGATGATTCATATTCAAAAGTTAGATTGTTGGTGGGGCATCTGTTTGGGGACCCAAGACAGTATCCTGGCCTGAATCAAGGGGAAAACTTATTAGGCACTGGAGAAACTTTTTAGTGAAGGGAGAGCCTGTAAAGAAGGGATAGGCTTCGTTTTAACCAAAGGAGAAACAGACTGCTGGCATAGAAAACTTGTAATGTTTTGGGGGAGTCATTTTTACTTGGAGGTGCAGTGAAGTTGAGAGGTGCTGAAAGGCACTTATGTAGGAAAAAGCCCGGCTGCTGGGGATGTCAAATTATACAAAGGTAACCCAATAGTGAAGAAAAGAACAGAAATTACAGCTGCGCTGGAAGAGAGAGAGAGGCTGCCATCACAGATGTATGTTTCAGTAAAGTAAACGTGTCATAGAAGAGTTAAATAAAAACTGGCACGTGATTCAGAAATAAAATCTTTAATATCTTTATTCCAGTCGGGTCCAGACTTTTCAGCTTTGAGGCTGAATGTATTACTTTAGGAAAGGTTAAGAGCTGCCATCATTACTTGTTTAGGGGCATAGTCTCTTCCCTTTTGTGGTCCCTGTGAGTAGGGAGCAGAAAACCCCCTCATGTCCCCCCAGCTGAGGATTCCTTTGGCAGAGAGAAGTCACAAGTGAATATAGAGTTGGCAAAGGCACCTCTTTCCCTGCACCCTGTGGTGCATGGGTTGCATTGGGTGAGGAACTAGATGGCATGAGTTGCACACGGGCTTTCCCCAGCTCTTGTAAACTGTTCTAACCTGGGCTAAGAGAGGGAATCATGTGGTTCTGTACCTATTCTCTTCCCTTCTGATGGCTGTATGTGGGAGGGGAGCCATCCTTTCTATGCATTGCTCTGTGTTCAGGCATAGCCGGTCGAGTATACCTTGCTGTTCCTGGGGTGCTCACAGTCTGGCAGGTAAGCAGGCAATAAACCCAACCAGAACTTCTCACCTTCCCCGGTGATGCTGCAGGTGGCGAGTGGGAGATCTGCTGAGCAGCTTCACCAGGAATAGAGAGCATCTGCTTAGAGCTCTCCTGGCTCTCACTATTGTGGCTGCAGGGGAAGCTAAGCTCTTTTGATTCTGATTCAAACACTTACATTCAAAAATGGCAGGTCACGACTCAGGGAAAATATTTAAAATTCATAGTCAACTATACATTTTCTTAACATGGTTGAAGCCTCAAGAGCCATAGATGGGAGACTGCTCTATTTATCAGTGTAAGAAGCTTAACAAAAATAGGTGAACTAGACTGCTTGAAAATGGAAGAGGATCTTGATATTATAGGCACTTCTGAAACATGGTAGAATGCCAACATCCTGGGGATACTTGTGTATAAACTATATAAAGTGGACAGATTGGATCAAAGAGCTGGGAGAGTAGCACTATAACTAAAAGATTCCACAGAATTTTCTAAGATGAAATTACTGAGTGAAGAGGACTTGGAGGGATACAAATCCCAAATCATCAGAATACAAATATACTAGCAGTTTCTCTCTACCAGTTTCTAAATCAGGAAGTTGAAAGATTGTACAGTGCTGAGAGAGCTCAGAGCTAATACAACTGAATTAATGAATGACTTCAACTATCTGTATAAACTGGTCAAATGTTGAGACACATTTAAAAAAGCAGTTTGTCCATATCTTATCCTTAACAGGGGTCTCCTACTTATTCTGTGGAGAGGGCAGAGTTCTGTGTTTGATTATGGTCTGTGGGCTAGTTTACAAATATAAGACAACATGCTACCCTTCTCTCCATGGTGAATCTTTCTTTGATATCAATAAGTTTATACAAAGATCAAGGACAGAATATGGCCCCTAGGTGATAACTAAACTTCTAGTTACTATTATTACTATTTAAATGCCTTGTTTTTTCCCCAATATGACTTAACAGGAACATATGCAATCTTTTATGACCACTACTATTTCTAAGCCTCTTGTTTCTCTTTCTTCCTTATTGCCCCTTCCCTGTGTTTGTGTGCCCCCCTTTCTTCTCTCTGCAGTTCCCCTTGCCATAGGCTTCTCTCCTCTCTGTTCCATTTGACCTGCTAAAATAATCAGCAATGAAATAGTTAATGTTGACATTAACATGCTGTCATAAGGCTTTAGAATTAACACCTTAGTGAGAGATGCAGGTTGACACACACAGCAATTGTTTCAGGCATTGTCTGTTTGCAGACTCTGGAAGACTTCATTGTATTGGTTACATTCAATATTCCACAGTTGGAAGATGATCTTTCAAAACCAGGGATAGAACCCAAACTAACCCCCCACTCCCCTCAAAAAAACAAAACAAAACAGATTTTTCAGAATTTGAGTTTGTCATACAGACCACATAAATGCATTAAATGGCCAGATCTGGCCTGCAGGCTAGGAGTTTGACACCATTCCCTTAAACGATTGCTCTTTTGAATAGTTAGTTTTACAAACAAGGGAAGCTACTCTAATTTTAGTCCTAAATAATGCACAAGTTGGTGCAAGAAGTAACTCTAGTAGAAACATTACATAGCCATGAATAGAGTATAACTAACATAACATCTTTATGGGAAGGATCATACCAAAAATGAACTCTGCAGGGAGTTGAGAAAAATGAAGACGCTAGTTCAAAAGAACCTGAAGTGAAAAATAAGGAAATCCAAAATCTTTAGTCTGAGCATGGAGAAGATAGGCAGCTGGTGACAACTAACTAGTATTGTCTCACTGCTTCCTTGTGGTCCCCTGTCGTTGTATCTGTTGTCTCTCATCTTACAGTTAGATTATAAGCTCTTTGTGGCAGGGACCATCTCCATATTGTGTTTGTACAGGGTCTAGTACAATGGGCCCTGATCCATGACTGGGGTCCCCAGGTGCAACTGCAATACAAATAATAAGTGATAATCTTAGGCAGTCATGAACTCATCCATACTCCTACACAAAAAGGAAACAGGAAGGCAAGAGAAAAGAACATTATGGTTAAGTGGCAAAGTTCAGTAGGTTATTTAAGCCATACAGATAGGGCTTGAAAAATCTACTGGGCTGTGCAAATAGAAAGCTTTTTCAAGCAAGTGCTATTAGATTCTGTAGAAGTTAAGCTTTTATTTGAAACAAAATAAAACTGAGTTTCTAACCTTTATGGTTGCAAAAAACAAACAACAACAAAAAACCCTTTCAAACATGAACCAAAAGTAACCTGTGCAGTGCTGTCTTAAGTTTGCAGACAGATTGCTTCCCTCCTCTGCTGCTGCTCCTATCTTTGCCTGGTTAAAGCAGAGTAAAAATACCAGTCAGTCTTGTCAGTTTTCATTGCTTCTGTTCATAACCCTGTGGACAGCAATGAAATTGACAAGTATTAGGTCAAATTGATTCCGGTTTTGTTTAGCAAAGCTAGGAGTAGCAGCAGTACTAGAGGCAGATACTGGAGCTATTTTCTGAAAGAAGGATTAAAAAATGGATGTTGGGGGGGGTGGGGTTCAGTAGTGGAGATCCTCCTACTCACCCTCGCAATGCCCCAGGAGACTGAGGGAGGGAACAGCAGTGAAATTTTCAATGTGTTCTGGCCCTGCCTCCTTTGACTCCTCTGTCTTTGGCAGTCTTATCTGTATTGGCTGAAAAAATACATCTGAGGTAACAATATCCCCAATATGTTCTAATGAAAACAAATTCAGATAAATATTTTAGCTTTTCTTCAATGGCTTTATCCTTTTTACTTGCTCCCTTTACTTCCTGGGAGGCCAGCAGACCCCCACCAATTATTTCACAGGTTTCTTGGTTCTTATATGAATAATTTCTTGTTATTTATTGTCTTTAGCTATTGCTCTTCCAGTTCTCTAGTAACCCTGCAAAATATCCTCAGACATTTTAGCTACTATTATTTGTTCCTTTCTGTTGGTCTCATTTTGGCCAGTCTTCCACTTTTCGAATGGATACCTGTTAGCATGCTTAAACTTTAGCCAGCGCCTACTAGCCCAGGAGTTAAGCCTACTAACTATCCATAGTCCGAAAGACCACTTTCCAAAGTCAGACTCCATGCAATTTAAAATAGTTATTTGCCGTTTACTGGGAACTTTATTAATATTCTCAATCACCTTTCTGTTTAATAATTTTTTAAAAAGTAACTTTTGCATCTTGACTTGGTTTTGTTATATCTATTTTCCCTTCTTGTCTTCTCCTTTTTTTCTGTTTTCCTATAACAGATGAAGGTGAATCTTTTCCAGAGTTGTTTCTGTGTGTTCCTCTCTTCCTTTGCCCTCCCTCCACCCTTTTACATATCTTTCTTTAAATTATGCCCTCCACCATTTCCCCATGTTACCATTATATTTTCTGTCTCCCTTTTCTGGCACTTCTCCCCTTCAAATCAGTCTTTCCCAATGCCTTACCTTTTTTTTAATAACATATCCCATCTGTATTACACCTTCACCTCCATTCAGAGGGCATAGAAATTTCACTAAATACCAATAGCCAGAGAACTAAACTTATTATCCAAAGGTTCATATAGAAGATGGGGACCCCGTTGTCCAAGTATGATAAGATAATTTGGAACCCTAGCTACTAGAAAAGGTAAGGATATGGGGAGTCCTGCTAGAATGATGTCCGTGAACTTTGCTCAGCGGCTCCCATCTTTTCACTTCAGTTTCTTGCTAGGTGTTGGATAAATTTGAATGCCTACAAGAAATTGACCAACTGATGAAAGCCATGTTGAGCTTCAGTGAAGAATATCCTGTATTTATGTATAACCTTTTTATATGATTCAGTAGAATTAAGTTGTGCACTGCTTACATTGTAAGCTTTCTTGCATATATGTGTGTACAACATGTGTGGATTTCTGATCCTGACTGAGACCTCTAGGTGTTGTTAAAATTAGGGCTGTCAAGCGATGATAAAAAAAAAAATGCTATTAATCGCACTGTTAAACTGTAATAGAATACTATTTATTTAAATATTTTTGTATGTTTTCTACATTTTCAAATATATTGATTTCAATTACAACCACAGAATACAGTGCTCACTTTATATTTATTTTTGATTACAAGTATTTGCACTGTAAAAAACCAAGAGATAGTATTTTTCAGTTCACCTAATACAAGTACTGTAGTGCGTTCTCTTCATCATGGAAGCTAAACTTACAAATGTAGAATTATGTAAAAAACAAAACAAAAACCTGTATTCAAAAACAAAACAATGTAAAATTTTAGAGGCTATAGGTCCACTCATTCCTACTTCTTGTTCAGCCAATAGCTCAGACAAACAAGTTTGTTTACATTTGCAGAAGATAATGCTGCCCTCTTCTTGCTAACAATGTCACCCGAAAGTGAGAATAGGCGTTCTCATGGCACTGTTGTAGCCGGTGTTCCAAGGTATTTATATGCCAGATGCGCTAAAGAGTCATGTGTCCCTTCATGCTTCAACCACAATTCCAGGGGACATGCATCCACGCTGATGACAGGTTCTGCTCGATAACAATCCAAAGCAGTATGGACTGATGCATGTTCATTTTCATTATCTGAGTCAGATGCCACCAGCGGAAGTTTGATTTTCTTTTTTGGTGGTTTGGATTCTGTAGTTTCCGCATTGGAGTGTTACTCTTTTAAGACTTCTGAAAGCATGTTCCACACCTTTCCAAAATCTGAGAGGGACAGGCACTTCAGATACTTAAACCTTGGGTCGAGTGCTGTAGCTATCTTTAGAAATATCACATTGGTACCTTCTTTGCATTTTGTCAAATCTGAAAGTGTTCTTAAAAGGAACAACATGTGTTAGATCATCCGAGACAGCTATAACATGAAATATATGGCAGAATGCGGGTAAAACAGAGCAGGAGACATACAATTCTCCCCCCAAGGAATTCAGTCACAAATTCAATTAATGCATTATTTTTTTAACGAGTGTCATCAGCATAGAAGCATATCCTCTGGAATGGTGGCTGAAGCATGGAGGGGCATACAAAAAAGATCATCCTGGTCGACGTAACGATTCCGTTCGAGAACAGGACCCCGGCTTTCCGTGAAACCCGAGCCCGCAAGCTTGAAAAATACGCCCCCCCTGGCTGACACCCTGCGGACTAAGGGCTACGAGGTGCACGTTGGGGCCCTGGGTGCCTGGGACCCGTGTAACAAACGCGTGCTGAGGACCTGTGGGGTGGGCCGTCATTATGCACGGCTCATGAGACGCCTAATGGTCTCGGACACTATCCGTTGGTCCCAGGACATCTACATCGAGCACATCACCGGCCACTGCCAATACTGAGAGTGAGCTGGGGAGACCTCGTGCACCCACAGATCCCCCCTGCTGGACTCTATCCCCTGAGCCCTGAACCCACCAAACCTAACTGAATCCCACCACGTGAGGGTCACCCCATCCCCATTACCCAGCCCACTTACTTATACCCATGACTGTCTCTACTTCCTGTATGGGTGATAGACCCTCTCCGCTTATCAACTGTTTCCTGATCCCGCCCACCGGTTACCCACCCCTCATTGGGGACATTGCAGTCTGTATATACTATGTGTGCTGCCCAACCCCAAAACACCAACATACCTCTATACTCTGTATGTTACCCCCAATGACCAATAACTGACGCTTCAAATTTTCTGTATCGTTTATTTTTTAAATATTCTCTAATAAAATTTATATCTGGCACGTAAATACCTTGCAATGCCAGCCACAAAAATGCCTGTTCTCACTTTCTGGTGACATAGTAAATAAGAAGAGGGCAGCATTATCTCCTGCAAATGTAAACAAACTTGTTTGTCTTAGGAATTGTCTGAACAAAAAGTAGGACTGAGTGGACTCCTAGGCTCTAAAGTTTGACATTGTTTTGTTTTTGAGTGCTGTTATGTAACAAAAAAAAATCTACATTTGTAAGTTGCACTTTCAGGACAAAGAGATTACACTACAGTACTTGTATGACGTGAATTGAAAAAAACTTTTGTTTATCATTTTTACAGTGCAGATGTTTATAATCCAAAATAATATACACTTTGATTTCAGTTACAACACAGAATTTAATATATATGAAAATGTAGAAGAACATACAAAATATTTAATAAATTTCAGTTGGTATTCTATTGTTTAACAGTGGGATTAAAACTGTTTATTAATCAAGATTATTTTTTTTAATCAAGATTAATTTTTTTGAGTTAATCGCATGAGTTAACTATGATTAATCGACAGCCCTAGTTAAAATACAAATAAATAATCTGTGAAACCGTATCATCTTATTTTCTCCCTTATCCATCCTTCCTCTTGCTCTCATTCTGTTTGTGGCAATCACTTATTGCACCTTATTTCAAATTAGATTGTAAGCGTGTTAGGTCAGGGTCCATATGTCTTTCTATAAGTTTGTGCAGTGCCTAGCACAGTGGGGCCCTGATCCTTATCCTGACATGGGCCTATGGGCATACCATCATACAAATGAGGGGAGGGATAGCTCAGTGGTTTGAGCATTGGCCTGCTAAACCCAGGGTTGAGAGTGGGGGAGGGACAACTGAACTGCCGGGCGATTGATAGCCTGCTGGGCAGCTGCCGCACAGGGAACTTAGGGGAGCGGGGAGCTGATCGGGGGGCTGCTGGTCCACCCTGGTTCCAAGCCCCCACCAGCCAGCTCCAATGGGCTGCTCTTTCTGCAAGCAGTGGACAAAGCAGGCGGCGGCCAAACAATGTTGTAAGGGAGCATTGCGCAACTTTAAACGAACATGTTCCCTAATTGATCAGCAACGAAACAACGTTAACCAGGGCGACTTTAAGTGAGAAGTTACTGTACTTATTAATGTTAGCTCCTATACCAGAGGATAGCAACTCTTACATAAAGGCATTAGGTGTGATCCTGGTAGTTACAATTCAGTGAGCCTTGCTATAGGGGACAGTGAGATACATTTATGGAAACAAATTAAAAGTGGTTAGAAACATGTCTTGAAAAATTTTCCTGACATCTACTTGTCCAGAGTTTAAATCTACTAAGCCTGTTGAGGAAACTTGTGGTATTGTGTCCTCAAAATGTGCATATTTGATTTCCATTGGCACATCTGCATTCTGCCCCCTCACCTACCCATGTCTCCTTAAGAGATCAATTGTTCCTTCCCAGTGTATCATTTTTATTCCCCAATCAATTTTGTCACATTTAATTTCAATCAGTTATGGTCCCTACAAAAAATAAATTTCGTCTCCTAATCAATCTGTACCTTGGGTGTGGCTGCTGCCGCCACCCTCCCATCCTGGGTGTGTTGGCGGCCCATGGCCTCCCAGCTTCTGCTTCTCACTCCATTTCTTAAAGTAGTAGCATCTCAGAGGCCATTCTACTCTCTCCCCTCCTCTTAAAACAGGAATACCTGGGCTGCTCTTCTCCTGCCTCCACAGGAGGGGACTACATCTCTTTAATTCCACTTACCTGGACAAAGCTTCTATTCACTTTTGAGTAAGTGGATTTTTCAAGCACTTCATATAAAACATGTGAAGGAACATAATATGGGGTGAACAAGCACAGCATCTGTGCAGGAAGATTATCTCCAATTTATTTGAATCCTTTGAATGTGTCAGTAAAGTAGTGAATAAAAGAGAAGCAATTGACGTGTTTGGACTTTCAATAAATGTTTGACAGAGGGCATCACAAGAATTTGTTAAGGTAACTAGTAGTCATAGGGTGAGAATTTAGTACTGTCATGAATTAGAAATTGGCTACTAGACAGAAAACAGCTTTCAGCATGGCAAAAGCTTATCAGTGGGAAACACTGATCTGTAAAAGCGTTAGTGGCATTTCATATGGGGGGAGGGATAGCTCAGTGGTTTGAGCATTGGCCTGTTAAACCCAGGGTTGTGAGTTCAATCCTTGAGGGGGCCACTTAGGGATCTGGGGCAAAAATCAGTACTTGGTCCTGCTAGTGAAGGCAGGGGGCTGGACTCAATGACCTTTCAAGGTCCCTTCCAGTTCTAGGAGATGGGATATCTCCATTAAAAAAAAAAAAAAAAAAATTAATTAATTTATGATCAGGAAAGGGAGTTAATGATTTGGTAATTTTTGTAAATGACAAAAATTATTTACATCTGTACGATGACTGAGAGGAACTCATAAGGACGTAATGAAACTAGGTGAATGGGCAGCATGATGGCACAATAATTCAGTGTTGACAAATACAAGGTAATGTATGTAGGAAGGAAAAAAAATTACTAATCATTTGTTATTGGGTTTGAAATTAACTGTAATCAGTTGAGGTGGGAAAAAGATGGGCAGCTTTATGAATATATGTTCTTAATGTGTGGAAGCAAAACAAAATGTTGAGATGTATAAAGAGAGAGTGGGGTGGAAAATAAGTCTGAAAATAGCAAAGTGCCATTATATAAATTGGTGGTATGCTCTCACATTCAATACAGTGTTAAGTTCTTCTGTTTTAAAAAGATGTAGTTGAAATAGAAGGGATCCAGAGACGAGTAGTGAAAATTACTTGAAATATAGAAAGACTTGTATATGAAGAGATACTGAAAAGAATTGGACTATTTAGTTTAAAGAGGAGACAAATTAAAGAGGCATGATAGAGGTATATAAAATGTATGTTATAGAGTTGTAGGTTACATGAATGGTTCTTGTATAGCATCCTTTTTAATACAAGAACAAAGGGACATCCGATGAAATTGAAAGGTGACATTTAAAACTACCAAATGGAACTGCCTTTACATGGTGTGTAGCTAGTCTGTGGAACTCATTGCCACAATATATCATTTAGGCCAAGAGTTAGTAGGATTCAAAAAAAGATGAGTTATTTACAGTAGAACCTCAAAGTTACAAACACCAGAGTTATGAACTTCCCAGTCAACCACATACCTTATTTGGAACGGGACGTATGCTATCAGGAAGCAGAGCGCGCACACACACAAAGCAAATGCAGTATAGCACTGTTTTACATGTAAACTACTAAAAAAACGAAAAAGGAAAGCAGCTTTTTTCTTCTGGCTAGTAAAGTTTCAAAACTGTATTAAGTTAATGTTCAGTTGCAAACTTTTGATAGAACAACCATAACGTTTTGTTCAGAATAACGAACATTTCAGAGTTACTAACAACCTCAATTCCCGAGGTGTTCATAACTCTGAGGTTCTACTCTGTTAGGGTAATGAGACCATCCATGTATTAGATAAGAGAAAATGTGGCATAAATTGGCCACTTGGAGATGCTCAGACACTATGTTAATGGGAGCCAAGTTATTCCATCATGGTTCACTGTGGGGATTCATGCACCTAATTCTGAAGCAACTGGTACTGGCCACTCTCAGAGATAGGATGCTGGACACAATGGACCATTGGTCTGACCTGCTGTGGTATTTCCTATATTCTTAAACCCAGACTGCCTCCCCAATTCATTTCATGTCCTTACTTCTGCGGCTGTTTATAGCAGTAGATTGAAACTTACAGTCTTAAGATTCTGAGGAGCAGTAATGATATTAACCAGATTCTTTAAACTGTTACTTGGGGATTCTGTGGCTAGTTATTGTGACAGGGGACTCAGGGCATGTCTACACTACTGGAATCATCTGGTGAAGATGCGCTATGCTGATGGGAGAGTGCTCTCCTATTGGCATAATTACTGCACCTCCGTGAGAGGCGGATGCTATGCCAGCGAGAGAGCGTCTCCCATGGACATAGTGCTGTGTGAACAGCCCTTTAAGTCAATATAACTTATGTCACTCAGGGAGGTATCGTTTTCACACCCCTGAGCAATTTAAGTTAAATTGACTTAAACGGTAGTATAGCCCAGCCATCAGTCTTCAGTTTGCTCAAACTCTTCAGCGAGTTTGAGTTAATGGTACTCGGCAACTCCAAGGATTAAAGAGAATGTTCCACTGACATAGCATTTGGATAAACATGGGTCTGTCTGTCACTGGAAAAAATGCTTTGTTTGAAAATTATTTTTAGTTTCAGGTGTTGGTATACAACAGTGTTATACTCTTAACAATACATACAAATCAATAACCTGAGCTTTTTTTCTATTTTTTAAAACATGGCAATTAAAACTTAAATTCAGACAAGATTGGGATGATAATTGAGGTTTTATGACAATAACATTTTTAATAGCCTTTGAATTACTATTGCTCTTTGAATATTACATTGTGTACTCTTTCTCTCTATGGTATTTATAGTGGCCCAGTCACCAGACTATGTACTGCCTATCTTTTATGGGAAATTCACGTTAGTGTGTATATAATCTATTAGTCCTTTATTAAATCTTGTATAAAAGACACCAGCCTCAGAGAGGCCCTTTTGCTTCCCAAGAATTTGAAGTCCTGATATTTTCTGTTCCAGAGTACATTGATTTGTTTTTTTGGCAATTAAAATTGCTGTTAAGGCTATCAGTGTGAACTTGTTCCTGGAGTTTGTGCCTAAAATGTGTTGAACTGTAATGAGAGTAAACTTTATATTCATAAAATCCAGAACAAACTGAGCTATAGAAGATGTGCAAGGATTGCTAATTCTGTGTATTTGAAGGGTATTGCCCATATAGTTATGAAGCTTCCTCGTGATCAATATTTAGCACTAAGACATGCTATGGAAAAAAAACTTAAAATCATGGGCTTATTATTTACTCATGTAGAATGTGCTGCTTTCTTGCCTCTAAGGATTAAAGAACTAAAAATGATTTTTTAAATATCTTGTTTAAAGTGATATTGTTTTATCAGCATTGTAATAATAACAGAACATATAGGTAAATTTATAGCACCAGTGTGTTCTGAGGTCAAACTAGTTCTGATCAGTTTTCAAAAGAATGTAAGCATTTTAACACATATATGGTATTGTAGTAGAACTGTTGTGATTTTATTTTTTAATGTTTGGAACTATTTTACAATTTATATCTTGCATGAGATATTGTTAAAGGAATACTGTAAAACGTTGTGATTTTTGTTTGCTCCATTATGATGATATAGTACTGACAATATAGGTGAAGTTGATTTATAATACTTTACCTTCCAACAGAGTGCAACAGGATTTTTCAGTCTGCAGATATTGCTTCCTAATTGTCCATCAGGGTCTGATGCAATTGCAGCATTCCCTAGTTCTCATCTGCAGAAAAGAGATGAAGTCCAGAGTCAAACATCTGCATGTCAAATTACTTATTACCAGAGTGGATTTGCTATGAAGTAACATTTAAGTTCCCCACCAGGATGATCTAAAACATTTATTTGGATCATAATTGCCAATTTATTAGCTTAGCCTATGTCTGGAAGAATTTATAGTTGGCTGTGAAGTTCCAGTATGTTTCAGTTTTCCTGGCCTAAACAAGTTTTAACCTAAAATATAGTTGACATCAAAGTCTTGTTCAGCAATGTGAGAAATACATGTGGATAGAGAAAATTGTTTAATGGAACATTTGAAGAATGCTGTTGGAGGGTAAATCAATATTAAAATTGAAATAATCTAGTATTCGATTTCATTTGTTTAAATGTTTTAAATATATTAGTCACTTAGTCTTTAACAAGATTGTTTGAAATTTTGTTTTATATTGAAAATATTTAACTGTTAAATCTCGGCACATATTCATATGGGAATTGAGATAAAAATATAGATTAATAGATTTTTAAGGCCTTTATGAAAACGTAATCTTACCTTCTGAAAATCACAGGCCATAGAATTTCTTCATTGATTCCCTGTGTCTAGCTGAATAATTTGTGGCTGCACGAGAACAGAGAGCATATCCTTTTGTTTATTTTATAACTATGTTGCAATTCACCATTAGCACAATATAAATTTACTGCTCGTTATTTGCTTTGCTTTGATTTTGATTATTTACTCATAAATCTTGCCAATTCAGCAATTGTGTTTCACATTTAATAAAAATAATTAAAATATAGGTCTAAACCCCCCTGCAAATTCAGTTCTTAAAATAGCCTTGGGCATTAGCTGGAAGCTTGATTGGATGGCTAGTGGGTATGGATAATGTTAGTCATTGAATCAGAGAAATCTTTGATATTTTTTAATTTGGGGATTTCATAGCCACAGAATAGCTAGAATTCTTTCTGTGGGATGCATATTGGATTACTATGGCATGTTGAACCTTCGTGTTTTCCTGAAGTAATTTTCTATTAGAAAATCCCTTAGTCTCTTCTATTTCAGACTGAATCTCTTGAAGCACACATAGTTAGGTTAATGTGTGCCTGTTTAAAGCGTCCATCCAGAAACACAGACCTTTTCATTTTCAGATAGTGTCAGTTGAGTAGGAGACATCTTGGTGTCAAGAAAAAATACTTAAAGGAAAGCACAGCACTCATCCAGAAGAGGGAAACAAAGGCAGACTCCTCTGTTTGCTGTTTGGCCAAAGAATCTTTTGATGGACAGTTTTATGCAATTTAGTTCACGTTTTCCTTCAGCTGGTGACCATTCTTATATCAGTACCTCATTACTATTTGAAGATGGGGTGCAGGTGTGCCTTCCTATCCGACAAACTGCAGTCCATGTCTGTAGCTGTTCAAGATGATTGTTAATGTTTAAGAATTATGTTAACACTGGTGTTTAGGAATCCATTGTCTTGCGTGATCCTGTAGGACTTTCTATCTGTCCCTTTCCTAATCTGTAAAATGGAATAATTGTCTGTCACAGGAGTTGTGTGAAAATTAGTACATCAGTATGAAAATGTAAAGTGATATTTAAGGGCTATTATGTTCTCTTAACCTTGAAGTCTGAAGAGAGTTCCAAACTGCAAATATGACAGGTTTCAGAGTTACAGCCGTGTTAGTCTGTATCCGCAAAAAGAAGAACAGGAGTACTTGTGGCACCTTAGAGACTAACAAATTTATTAGAGCATAAGCTTTCGTGGACTACAGCCCACTTCTTCGGATGCATATAGAATGGAACATATATTGAGGAGATATATATACACACATACAGAGAGCATAAACAGGTGGGAGTTGTCTTACCAACTCTGAGAGGCCAATTAATTAAGA
>NC_048298.1:559420-572827 GCF_013100865.1 Trachemys scripta elegans | reverse complement strand
ATTTTTATGGCTGACTTAGAACAACGCTTCCTTAGCTCTCGTCCCCTAACGCCCCTACTCTACTTGCGCTACATTGATGACATCTTCATCATCTGGACCCATGGAAAAGAAGCCCTTGAGGAATTTCACCATGATTTCAATAATTTCCATCCCACCATCAACCTCAGCCTAGATCAATCCACACAAGCGGTCCATTTCCTGGACACTACTGTGCTAATAAGCGATGGTCACATCAATACCACCCTATACCGGAAACCTACTGACCGCTACACTTACCTACATGCCTCCAGCTTCCATCCAGGACACACCACACGATCCATTGTCTACAGCCAAGCTCTAAGATATAATCGCATTTGCTCCAATCCCTCGGATAGAGACAAGCATCTACAAGATCTCTATCAAGCATTCTTAAAACTACAATACCCACCTGCTGAAGTGAAAAAACAGATTGACAGAGCCAGACGAGTACCCAGAAGTCACCTCCTACAAGACAGGCCCAACAAAGAAAATAACAGAACACCACTAGCGGTCACCTTCAGCCCCCAACTAAAACCTCTCCAGCGCATCATCAGAGATCTACAACCTATCCTCAAAGATGATCCTTTACTCTCACAGATCTTGGGAGACAGACCTGTCCTCGCTTACAGACAACCCCCCAACCTAAAGCAAATACTCACCAGCAACCACACATCACTGAACAAAACCACTAACCCAGGAACCTATCCTTGTAACAAACCCCGATGCCAACTCTGTCCACATATCTATTCAAGTGACATCATCATAGGACCTAATCACATCAGCCATACCATCAGGGGCTCGTTCACCTGCACATCTACCAATGTGATATATGCCATCATGTGCCAGCAATGTCCCTCTGCCATGTACATTGGCCAAACTGGACAGTCTCTACGCAAAAGAATTAATGGACACAAATCTGACATCAGGAATCAAAATACTCAAAAACCAGTGGGAGAACACTTTAACCTGTCTGGTCATTCAGTGACAGACCTGCGGGTGGCTATATTACAACAGAAAAACTTCAAAAACAGACTCCAAAGAGAGACTGCAGAGCTAGAATTGATATGCAAACTAGACACAATCAACTCCGGTTTGAATAAGGACTGGGAATGGCTGAGCCATTACAGACATTGACTCTATCTCCCCTTGTAAGTACTCTCACACCTATTATCAAACTGTCTGTACTGGCCTAGCTTGATTATCACTTCAAAAGTTTTTTTTTTTTTTTTCTCTTAATTAATTGGCCTCTCAGAGTTGGTAAGACAACTCCCACCTGTTTATGCTCTCTGTATGTGTGTATATATATCTCCTCAATATATGTTCCATTCTATATGCATCCGAAGAAGTGGGCTGTAGTCCACGAAAGCTTATGCTCTAATAAATTTGTTAGTCTCTAAGGTGCCACAAGTACTCCTGTTCTTCAAACTGCAAATAGATACTGGTGGGGTGAGCTCCATGAATCTCATGAGTAAAGTCCCTGATGATCATATTTATAGCCGTTGTTAGAGGAGCCACTGCAGTCCTGCTTAGTTTGTATGAAATTTTGAAATGGGAGGAAGCTTTGCAGTTGTAAAGTAAAGGAGGCCTAAAGAGTTATTCTTTAATTTAAAAAATCATATAGGTATTTACTGTTTTGCTGTGATAACTTTAGAAGTCAGTAGCAGATACCTTTAGAAATTATGTGGCTGGAAAAATGTAAGACAAATAGTTGAAGTCTTCCATTTAATTTCCTTGTGTTGATAAAATGGACACTAGTAATGATTGCGTTAAGTAGGATTTAGGACTCGTGTTCTTAGACCTGTAGTATGAAATCAAATTTCAATGTGCTCTTGGGCTAGGCATGAAGCAACCATCTTCTAAGTTTTTGTTTTTCTTATTTCAAATATTTCTTCCACTCTACTCTGAAAATATTTTTTTTGTTTTTTTCTTGCCACAGTTACTAAAAATACACTAGAAAAAAATTCAGATGACCATCACAATTATTCTGTATCCTCTGTATTAGCATTGAAAGCATGAGGTTGGAGAAGAATGTGCCAGAGCTGCTATCTAAAACGATCAGCTCTGAAACCTTTTCATAGAGTGTAAAGCCAGAAGGGACCATTAGATCATCTAGTGTGACCTATATATCACAGACCATTAAATTTTATCAAGTTACCCCTGTACTGGACTCAGTAATTTGTTTGACTAAAGCAGAGGTGGGCCACTTCCGGCCCGCAGGACTATCCTGCCCAGCTCCTGTCCCCCCTTCCCCGCAGCGTCAGCTCGCTCGCTCTGGCGCAATGCTCTGGGCAGCGGGGCTGTGAGCTCTTGGGGCAGGGCAGCTGCAGAGCTCAGCCTGACCTGGTGCTCTGAGCTCCGTGGTGGCGTCGGCATGGCCTAGCTCCAGCCGGGCGGTGTGGCTGTAGCGCCGCCATCTACCAGTGCTCCAGGCAGCACAGTAACGGGGCATGGAGCAGGCGGGGGCTGGATAGATGGCAGGGGAGTTCGGGGGTGATGGTCAGGGGGTGGGGGTGTATATAGGGGTCGGGGCGGTCGGTGGGTGGAGAATAGGGGGTTGAATGGGGGCAGGGGTCCCGGGGGGGCAGTCAGGAAGGAGGGGGGGTTGGATGGGGCGGCAGTGGGGAGTCAGGGGCAGGGGTTCCGGGGCGGTCAGGGCAGGAAGCGGGTATGTGTGTGTGGATGGGGCAGGGGTCCCAGAGGGACCGTCAAGAATGAGAGAAGGGGTTGGATGGGGCGGCGGGGGGCAGTCAGGGGACAGGGAGTGGGTGTGTGTGGATGGGGCAGGGGTCCGGGGTGTGTGTGTCAGGGAACAGGGGGGGTTGGATGGGGCAGGGGCTCCGGGGGGGCAGACAGGAGGTGGGACCAGGCCATGGCGCCCTCCCCTGACCGGACCTCCATACAATTTCCAAAATCCAATGTGTCCCTCAGGCCAAAAAGTGTGCCTGCCCCTGGACTAAAGCATATCTTGAGTTTGGCTAAAGCATATTTTTTAGAAAGGCATCATCTTGATTTGAAGACTCCAGGAGATGGAAAATCTACCACTTCCCTTGGTAGTTTGTTCCAATGGTTAATTATCCTCACTGTTAAAAATGTGTGCCTAATGTCTAGTTTGAATTTGTCTGGCTTCATTTTGCAGCCATTAGTTCTTGTGAGGCCTTCCTCCACTGTATTCTCCACTTACTCCTTTTATACCTGTTTCCCTCCCCAAGGTACTTAATCAAATCACTTCTCAATCTTCTGTTGATAAACTAAAGAGATTGAGCTTTCTAAAAATCTCTCAGTGTAAGGCATTTTCTCCAGTCCTCCGATAATTTTTCTGCCTTTTTTCTGCACCCTCTCCAATTTTCCAACATCCCTTTGAAAATGTGGACTCAGGGTCACAAGTTTTAATGGAGTGTCTGTTCTTTTCTATGGTATGGAGGAGGATGCACATCATAAACATTCATTGTCAAAGGGGGTCACTTTAGAAGTGTTCTATATCAATACACTTGAAGGAGGCAGTGTGTTTCCAACAGTGTATGAGAACATAAGAACAGCCATACTGGGTCATACTGGTCCATCTAGCCCAGTATTCTGTCTTCTAACAATGGCCAATGCCAGGTGCTTCAGAGGGAATGAACAGAACCAAGTAATCATCAAGTGCTCCCATCCCCTGTTGCCCGTTCCCAGCTTCTGGCAAACAGAGGCTAGGGACACTTCGCAGCACGGTTTTGCATCCCAGCCCATCTTGGCTAATAGACATTGATGGACCTATCCTC
Organism: Trachemys scripta elegans; assembly: GCF_013100865.1. Classification (NCBI taxonomy): domain Eukaryota; kingdom Metazoa; phylum Chordata; order Testudines; family Emydidae; genus Trachemys; species Trachemys scripta. Next base: position 569,051 of record NC_048298.1, on the reverse strand, counting down.
CATGAACTTATTTACTTCGTTTTTGAACCCTGTTATAGTCTTTGCCTTTACAACATCCTCTGGCAAAGAGTTCTACAAGTTGACTGTGCGTTGTGTGACGAGGAACCTTATATTCAGTTTTTATCAAGATTGAATGTTGAGATTCCTAATTAACACTGAGCCGTATTTTTTTGGAAAATGTTCCATCTTGTGTAAACGTAACTGGAACGGATGAATATTGCAGCATTGCTCTCCAGTGTGAAACAGGTTTTAAAGAAAAGTATGCTTTCATTCATTCACATTTAGTAACTATTCTGCTGTGCTTCATGACGTATATTTGACTTTACCTCATATTAACGAAGATTTTAAAAACAGATGAGATCTCCTAGCACAAACCAATGCAAGGAATAGGGTTCAACATTCCTAGTAGATGCCTTTACAAATAGGTTTAATAGAAAACTTACAGTACTTAAATATTGCCTAGTGAGGCACTTAAGTGGCTACTCCCATTACCGTTCCTCCTTATCCCTACTGATCCCTCCACACTTTCTACTCATCAAAACCATCCTGTTGCTGCTTTGCCTGCTTCCTACTTACCTGCTGCTGCTCTTGACAAGCAGATACAGACAGACTCAGTTGCCTGACTGAGCAATGACTCATGAGCTAAAGACAGCAGTTTGCAGTGCAAATTAATTGCATTTCCTGGGGACCTTTTAGGTTTCAACTTTTTAGTAGTGATCCGTAAGAGGTTCTTAATGAACAATTCTATGGTTTAAAATTTGCCAGTGGTCAGCTCCATTCTTCATCGTGATAAGGTCCACAGATCCATTTCAATGGGTATTTGAGTTAATTTGCATCTTGGGACAGAAACAAATCTGGTCCCTGGCAGCAGACCAGTGTCCTGATCCTTGAAGTTCCCTCCAGTTTTATCTGCTTCCCCATCAGCAGATGGCTCTCTGAACCCTCCCTGCTGCAGAGGTCTTCTGAGGGAAATTTCAATCCTTTATTTCAAATTTCTGATTAACATTTGGGCACAGTAATTACTAATTCCTGGCTGTGTACCAGGGCTGCATTTGCTTACTGGGGAGATTTTCCCTTTTTGAGGAGTCTGCAGTGTCTAGCGCCTCTGCAGACATCAGGGAGAGAGCTAGACAGGGAGAACCAAAGGCAAAAGGAAGGGTTAGTGCCTCCTTCACCCACTGTCAGTTGTCTCATTGGGAAGCTCAGACATCTCTGTTCCTGCCTCAGCCTGGTCTGGCAGGGTTGCCTCAGTCCCGTTGTGTCGTATGTGTCTCCTCCCTTCCCTGCAGGAAAGGAGCCAGACAGGACTGGAGTGGCAAGCAACACCCCCCCCCCCCCCTCCCATTTCCACGAGAGGAGCAGTGCCAGAAAGTCAGTGTACAAGATGAAATATTGTGCCCTAGTTCCTAAAGTCCGCACCAAAGCTGTTCCTTAACTGCAGAGTGCAGCTATCTTTTCCCCTCCGATTCCCCTTGGGCCATGGATGGAGGGCATTACACGCAGCACAGATACTGCCAACACTAGCTCCTCCTCCTCCTTTGTTCTCTATAACAGGCCTCCCAGGGGATCCTTACTGACATCCCAGACCATCTGGCCCATGTGGACCCCCATAACAGAAAAGTGGTGAGCCTCTGGGGAATCCATTCTTCAACCCCAGTAGCTTCCCTGAGAGACCCAGATGGGGCCCCTGTTGAGGAGGGAGGACAATAAGCACAGCCGCTGTGAAGGCAGGAGCTTGCTACCACTTGAAATATTTTTGGAGCAATATCTGAACCCAAGTTTGTTCCTCCTTTTGAAGCAGGATCATAAGGAGAAATTCCAAAAGGGGATATAAATATGTAAGATCAGTGCCCAGTTCCCCTTCTCACCTTCACAGAGTACATGCAGCTTGACAGATTTAGCACAGATCTGTGGCTTGATCTTTGCTGAATTATTCCTCTGGGTTCATGCATGCATAAAGTGGGATGGGAAAGGGAATTCTTCCTTAGGGGATGCCAGCTGCCAGAATCAGAGATGGGGATCAAATAATAAAAGATACTCTCAGGAAGAGTACTAAGTACTGTGAATCTATGCTTAGGAGGTCTCTAGGTGCCCTAGACAAACTATAATGAAGGTTGGGGATTTCCTTCCCAACCTAAAGGACTAGGAAAGTATTGGAGTGTTGTCCCAGATGCTGGTGTGGGTTGCTACACTCTAGCTATTAGGCTGTTGACCCTGGCTGTCACTGCTTTGCCTTGCCACAGCTGCTCCATGGTAGTTGTCCGTGGAGTGATGAGGACAGTCCATATGTGGAAGAGCAGCAGGCAGTAAGGAGCCTCTTGGCCCATCATTTACTTTTTTCTAGCCCCACAACCTCAATTTTATAAGGCCATAAAGTTCCTCCATGTGCACCAGTCCAAATTCAGCCTGGTGTTACTACCAAGGGGAAACAGGGCTATCTTCCCTGGTGGTCAGGGACTCAGCATTTCTAACCGAGCGAGACTTTTTTTTTAAATCTGAAAGGATAGCCTCCTTACTCTGCAGGTAGCCAAGTCTGGGCAGATGTCACCTCAGTCTCTTTCCTGGGTGTGAAAGCTCTCAAGTCACATGAGCCCAACAACAACAGAAATAAAAATCATCAAGTGTTGTTTGATGCTCTTCACATGCTTTCACAGGCAGTGCTAGCATGGGTGGACAGTATTGCTCATATAAACAGCAAGGAGTCCGGTGGCATGAGTATTGCTCATATAGTTGTCATAACTTAAAAGCCTAAGGGCTTCTCTCTGCAAAAGTTAGTGGGACCTAAATCTTTACATGCAGGTATAGGGGGGCCTTCTCAGGCAAATTGGTTTCCAGCTTGTAATTCTATAGTGGGAAAGTTTTTGGAAAGCCAAAGCTATCCAGAGCTGTCAGAGAAGTAGATTTATAATCCTGGCTTCTGCTCGACACTACTGAAAGATCACATGGCAAGTTAAAACAGTCTCTAAAGTACAGGAGAGAATACTGCTTTGCAGGTGGTGGGAGGAACAAATTGAGGGAGCTGAGGCAAGGTCAGTCCCATAGAAACCCAGAGTTACAAACACCAGAGTTATAAGCTGACCAGTCAACCACACAGCTCCTTTGGAACTGGAAGTCTGGATTCAGGCAGCAGCAGAAGAGACCAAAAGAAAGAAAAGAAAATACAGTACAGTGCTGTGTTAAATGTAAATTACTTACAAAATAAAGGGAAAATATTTTCCTTCTGCATAATAAAGTTTCAAAGCTGAATTAAGACAATGTTCAGTTGTAAACTTTTGAAGGAACAGCCATAATATTTTGTTCAGAGTTACGAACAACCTCCATTCTCAAGGAGTTCGTAACTCTGAGGTTCTATTGTAGTTGCCCTCAACTGCCTCAGAGTAATTTGCATGACTTGCAACCAGCCCTGTTTAGAGTTAGACACCTGAATGGTGCCAAGCTCTTTCAATTGGGAACCTACAACTTTGGCCACAGTGAGGTCATTGGACATTGTGCAGAGAGGGATACTCTCTGGAGCTTTGCAAGAATCATAGGCACAATTTTGTCTCATTCCCAAACAGGCAGCCCGTTGAAATGACAGGATGTGAATGTAACCGTACATTACCTACTTTAGATAAGAGTGATATAACTCATCCTGTTTCTAGGGCAGGTCTACGTTACGGTGTTAAGTCGACCTAAGTTATGCAACTCCAGCTATGTGAAGACAGCTAGAGTCAATGTAGCTTAGGTCGACTTCCTGCGGAGTCTACACCACGCTGGGTCGATGGGAGAAACGCTCCTGTCGACTTACCTTACGCTTCTCGTCCAGTGGAATAACGGAGTTGACGGGAGAGCAATCTGTGGTCGATTTGGTCTTCACTAGATCCGCTAAATCAACCCCCGGTGCATCAATCGCCCTAGCCTCAATCCCCAGTAAGTGCAGACGTACCCCTCAACTCAGAGAACAGGGAACTAACTGGGCTCTCTCTGAAACATCTGAATGAGTTCCTAAAGGAGGCTTATAGTCTTATGCCCATTTTACCGTTCCATAGTCAATTCTCCCAGTTTGCATATGGATGGAAGTTTCCCCCCCTCCGCTCCCCCTGCACCCAAGTTTCATTCACTACTATTTGGACTGACAGATGCTTTCAGGGTCTCCTGAAATCATAGTGGTATTAATATGGGCTTCTGGGAAAATTCTGCTGATCATGGTTATGAATCTTGTATTCATGGTAAACAGATACATCGTTCCAAGGAAGTCAGTCATAGTTCTGAGCTGAGGATAAATCCTATTGGGTACAAGGCTTCATCTCAGAAGAACGATAACTGAAAATAAAGATGACCATAAAGGAAAAAAAAAGTGGAATCAAACAAAAATCCAGTTCTTAGTAAATCCTATTAGGAATGTTGCTCTCATGCACAGACATGCTTCCGTGAACCTGAGTTCATATGAGCCTTATCCAGTAATTCCTATTATCCCTCCACATTTCAACCTATCACATCTATTGGTAGAGGCCCAATTGTCTCTTCTCTGTTCCCTCAACTGGTGAATACAGAAATCAGATTTTTCAAAGCCAACCACCCATTAATGAGACAGATTGTCTCACTCACAAGGCTAGCTGCATCTCTGTCCCCTTTCTGGTCTCTGAGAGCACCCCATCAGGTATCAGGTCTTTGCCTGTCTCAGGGTGGAACACTAGCTGGCTGTGCCTAGTGTATGCTTGACCACTTTGCCTACTCTATGCAAACCACCATAGAGTTGACAGATGTTTATCACCTCTTGGCCCTTGTTACAAGTATTCCTTCTGGAATATCACTGAATTTACCGATAGCGCACTGTTATATATGCCATCCGATTGCTACAAACCCCACAACAAGAACAGACAGATGTGCTACAATTCTTGCATGATTCAGCACAGAAATGAGGGGCCCATTATATCTTCGGGTGCAGATGCACATTATCTTGTATCACAGTATGAGCTGTGGCAACATGCTGCAAGTAATCCCTGCACCAGTCAATACAGATGACGGTAACACTGTGAAGGGAAGTTGGAATGCATGCAGATTAACAAAAGAATATAGTTATGTGGAACACATCACACCACATTAACATGGCATATATACTTAGTGATTCCTCATGTTTGTTTATTATAGAGCAGCCCTGGCTGAAACATCCGTATAGTATATCTCCAGTAGATCGTGCCAGCTCCAGAGGATGGAGTTAATATTGCATGGTGGGGGCTGAAGTGTACTGTAACTCTGTATTTCCTGGCTTTCAGAGGTTTGCATGCAGCTGCACTTAATGTTCTGGAAGGGTAAGAGGCACTGCCAGTAAACCTTAACTTTGTGATAATGGAGTTTTTGGGCGCTGAATAAGAGATTTAGTCTAGTCATGACAGTCAACGTGTCTGATGAGGTTTTTGTAAATAATTTAGGAAGAATATGGTCAGCCCTGCCCCAAAGAAAAAATCAACTTCTCCTTTCATGGGCAGAGCAAAGTTTCCTATCTCTGTGTACTGACCATCAAGGAGAAGTTGAAGACCAAGGTTTACATGGCAGAAGTTGGTTTAAACAGAGTGGTACCTGGACCCAGACATATTCTCACTTATTGTAAGTCAGTTTAATGGGCTGATGATTGATTTATTTGTATCTGGAAATCACGATGCAGTGCCCTGTGGCCTCTCCATGTATCAAGACTCAGCATATGAGGTTGTGGATGATCTCTTACAAAGCTGGGCAAGGTCTCTGCTCCATTCCTTTCCACCTTTCCATTGCTCCCCAGAACCAGGCACAAGAAAGGAAGGAGAGTGCCAGAGACACTCTTTTTCTTCCTTGCTGAAGAGGCTATAGCTCCTAGGCCTGATTTAACCTAGTGTTGGACCTTCCAGTGTTTCTACATCTCAGAGAAGATCTGCTGTTGTAAAAAGCAATCCTTCATCCAGCACCAGACAGGTTCAAAATGGATACTTGGCGGAAGTAATGATCCCTCCCATGGACTGCAGAAAAGTTGATAAATAGAACTTATTTTATTGGTAGAAGCAAAGACTGTGTTTTAACTACCACATTAAACAAATGAATTTGACTTCCTCCAGGAGGGCTTTAATGAGAATGTTCAAGCAAAAATGTAAAGTTTCTCTAGTATAAAGGTCTCAGCATGTTAAAGACAAGATGTGTAAACCCTGAAATTAAATACCTTCTTAGGGTAACTACCTTGTTTCCAGCTGCAGAGGTTATCGAATGCAACCTTGACATTTCATTCTGGTCTTTACAACACTACCTCAATTAAACCCCTGTTGCAAGTGTCATATTTATCCATTAAAGTAGACTTCCTGATAACTATCTCCAATCAGATGAGCTTTTGAACTTGGGAGCTCTCCGGAATGAGACCCATTGTGTATTTTGAATTCTGACAAATAGTTTTTACAACTGTCAGATCATTCATACCCAAAGAAAATTCAATAAATATTTTTCCTTCTGTCAAGCATCAAAGTCCAATCTGTAGAAGTGCTGACAATTTCAGGGCAGAGAAGTCATATCTCCAGTAGTGAGATCTGCTAGGCAGCGAAGTAGCCATCAGTATATAAAGTCACCAGATTCTGCATATTGGTCATCCAATCTTTAGCAAGTACCGTTTTTGACGGAAGTCTTCTCCCTGCCTCAGTGTCCAGGGAAAGAGAAGAAATATAATTTACGCTATTTTGAATGTACATATTTAAAGGATGATCCTACTTCCCACCGTGGAGGCTACTGCTCTGAAAATCCTACTGTAATTGATATCTGTATCTTAGCATGATGAAGAATAGGAACATTTTTCTGCACATACCTGCATATTTCCTTTCCTTGAAACAATTTCCACAGATCTCGCTTCTCCTAGAGACAAATGGGATCATCCGGAATAGAGATGGAAATTGACAACTAAACATTTAGGTTTATTTCAATAGGGGAAATTGTCCCTATGCTCTGCAGTAGGATAAATCGTTCTTTTTCTTCAATGTATATTTAATGCAGTCTCTAATTTTGGAAAATAGAATGAAATGAAATTACCGTGGCTGTTGAAGCTGTTTCAATTAGAGGAAATTTAAGGGGGCAGAGTAGTTCCCTGCTGCCAGTGACTGACAAGTATGGCTCTGTTTGTAATCTGCAAGCAGGCTGAAATACCCATTGTAACAGATCTATGGACTTCATTAACTCAAATTTTCAGGTAAGCAGATAATTTTTTCTCTTCAAAGGTGGTTCACATCTGTGCATAGGGATCTTTTTAAAGTGGGGAGTAGTAATTTATAAACAAGGACACATAATGAGAGGGTAAGAGAAGGAAACAGAAATGAGAGAACAAGCATCTTTCAGTTAGCAGTCTTTATTTTTTTTTTTTTTGCTGTTTCTTCCTGTCAAGTTAAGGTTACCTGGCAGGCTGCCCAGAGAATCTGTAGCTTTTTGTTTTGTTTTTTTGTTTTGTTTTGTTGCTGTTGGTGCAGAGGAAGATGTTGCTGTAGGAACTAGCCAGACATATTTCTGCTGTTGGTAAGCCTATAACTCTGTTAATGGGCACCAAGCAATTTAGCAATGCTGCTTTTTTTAGCTATTCATGGACCATAAGACCCAGAGTATGCTACTTTGTAGCAATAGGCTGCCAAGGCTTTTTTGAAGGATTTGGAACCAACCCCTTTTTCCATTTACTCTGCAAAATTGTTTCTCTGATGGTACAAAGAGAAATGTTCCAGAGCCTTTCAGATGTTAATGGGATTAAAGAGAAGGCGCTATGAAAATTAACATCAAGATAACCGTGAAGCTGCTTTTTTAAAAACACTATCGTCTAGACTAAAAGTCTAAAATCATTTTCAGGTCACTGTTAGTATGAGCTGTACATCAGGAGGCCAAGTGTGTTTCATCAGTTCACCACTGTGTCAAAAAAAACAAATGCTTTTGCCACATCAGCAAAATTTATCTAGATGAAGAGTTAAAAGTCCTTCTACATGCACATGGGTTCAGTGTGTTTTCCATTTGGGATGTCTATAATCTGTATATATCACACCTTTATTTTGCATAGAATCTTCTTTACAAACTGTCCTAAACATGCTTTTATAAAGGTCAATAATACAGTGACACAGGTGAATAGGTGAATTTAAAATTAACAAATATGTGGAAAGTAGAACAGAGATATTCCTAGAGTCAGAAAATGTGTATGTGTGGCTATTTCTCCCCTTTCAGATTTATGCAAGTTTAGAAGAAATACTGTTCACAGCAGTTCATAGTAAGTGGATACTCAAAGCAGTTTCCTAAGGAGCTTTCATCACATCATAGTGTGACTTAAGTTTGACTATGGTGCTTTCTTGTTTGTTACAGATTTGCTCATTAAATTCATACTTACCCTACACTGTAAACTGGCCTGAAAGCAGTGAAGGACTCAGCTGAAAAGTATCTCTGAGTTTCTCAATGTAAATACTGGAATGCTAATACACTGGACTACAAAGTAAACGCACATATAGACGGAAACCGCACCATTTTTGTATACCTTGTCAGAGTTGTATCTAGAGCTTGAAAAGTTTAGTTGGATAATCTTAATACACCTCTACCCTGATATAACGCGACCCGATATAACATGAATTTGGATATAACGCGGTAAAGCAGTGGTCCAGGAGGGCAGGGCTGCGCGATCCGGTGGATCAAAGCAAGTTCGATATAACACGGCTTCACCTATAACACGGTAAGATTTTTTGGCTCTCGAGGACAGCCTTATATCGAGGTAGAGGTGTATTTGCAAATTTGAATTGACTTACGTGTGGGTTGCTTTCAGTATTCAAATACCATTACTTATGGGCAGGTGTGACAAACTGACATCAACATAGGTGGGTTTGTGAAAACCAGCCAGAAGTATAGAAAGGCCATTAATAATCCTCCTGAGGTTCTAAGGTTGCATGCTCAGGGTGACCCTAAACCTCTGACTACCAGAAAATGGGTGGATCACTCCATAATTTCCCTTTTCTTTACATTCCCCCTTAAGGTGTGGTACAGGCCACCATTGGAGACAGGATACTGGGCAAGATGGGCCATGGTCTGACCCAGTATGGCAGTTTTTCTATGACTCTTGTTGGTGTCTGTTCATTTGATTAAATCTAGAGGCACCCTAGTTTAGAGCAAATAGTGATTGGCTGGAACTGCTTTTTCGGTTTTTAGGCATATTGAGTGATATGGGTATTGAGAGGAAGCTATGCTGACAAGTGTGAGACACCACATATAATGCTGAGAAAATGTACTGGACCCAGTGGGATTCCTCCATTTTTCTGCAAGCAGCTGGGAATGTAAGAGATGCAGAGAAAAAAGAGAAACACCTCAATTTTTCCTAGCAGCTAGGCAAGGAGAGAGGAGAAATGGGTGATAATGTGCCAAATGGAGTATGAGATCTGCAAATAATTGTGGTGTCCTGTGCTTATAGATTCATAGATTCTAGGACTGGAAGGGACCTCGAGAGGTCATCGAGTCCAGTCCCCTGCCCGCATGGCAGGACCAAATACTGTCTAGACCATCCCTGATAGACATTTATCTAACCTACTCTTAAATATCTCCAGAGATGGAGATTCCACAACCTCCCTAGGCAATTTATTCCAGTGTTTAACCACCCTGACAGTTAGGAACTTTTTCCTAATGTCCAACCTAG
>NC_048298.1:348159-559202 GCF_013100865.1 Trachemys scripta elegans | reverse complement strand
TTCATAGATTCATAGATTCTAGGACTGGAAGGGACCTCGAGAGGTCATCGAGTCCAGTCCCCTGCCCGCATGGCAGGACCAAATACTGTCTAGACCATCCCTGATAGACATTTATCTAACCTACTCTTAAATATCTCCAGAGATGGAGATTCCACAACCTCCCTAGGCAATTTATTCCAGTGTTTAACCACCCTGACAGTTAGGAACTTTTTCCTAATGTCCAACCTAGACCTCCCTTGCTGCAGTTTAAGCCCATTGCTTCTTGTTCTATCCTTAGAGGCTAAGGTGAACAAGTTTTCTCCCTCCTCCTTATGACGCCCTTTTAAATACTTGAAAACTGCTATCATGTCCCCTCTCAGTCTTCTCTTTTCCAAACTAAACAAACCCAAATCTTTCAGCCTTCCTTCACAGGTCATGTTCTCAAGACCTTTAATCATTCTTGTTGCTCTTCTCTGGACCCGCTCCAATTTCTCCACATCTTTTTTAAAATGCGGTGCCCAGAACTGGACACAATACTCCAGCTGAGGCCTAACCAGAGCAGAGTAGAGCGGAAGAATGACTTCTCGTGTCTTGCTCACAACACACCTGTTAATACATCCCAGAATCATGTTTGCTTTTTTTGCAACAGCATCACACTGTTGACTCATATTTAGCTTGTGGTCCACTATAACCCCTAGATCCCTTTCTGCCGTACTCCTTCCTAGACAGTCTCTTCCCATTCTGTATGTGTGAAACTGATTTTTTCTTCCTAAGTGGAGCACTTTGCATTTGTCTTTGTTAAACTTCATCCTGTTTACCTCAGCCCATTTCTCCAATTTGTCCAGATCATTTTGAATTATGACCCTGTCCTCCAAAGCAGTTGCAATCCCTCCCAGTTTGGTATCTTCCGCAAACTTAATAAGCGTACTTTCTATGCCAATATCTAAGTCATCGATGAAGATATTGAACAGCGCCGGTCCCAAAACAGACCTAAAGTAACATAAAGTTATGTTACTTTACAATGTTTGTAATGTGTAACTTTTTATGGACTGCCTATCACAGGATTTGTAAGGCATTTATCATCTTGATGTGTCTATATATAGCTATATATAGTGAACAAATTTATGACCAAATACAAAAAATGATGAGCTTTCCCTTGAGTCTTTTGAATACAGGAATATACAAAGGTAAGTGTGACATTTGTTTTCTAGAGGTGCTTCCCTGTGAAGGAGGCAAAATTGGAAAGATGTCTTTCATTTAGCTCTAAATGCAGGGTTGGGCTTTGTCTGATTTCTTCTGGCAAAAAAAATCATAGTCAGTTTCCTGACACTGAGAACTCTCTGTGGGATCCTCCCCAATAATCTAAAGTTGGGCCTCTCTATGTTCATTGCTTTTGTGGAGCATTACTTTATTTGGAGGATCAGGGAGGGCGAGGCAGTCTAAAAGAACTGGGCTCCATCCAGTAAATGTTTTGTATATTAGGACCAGAACTTTGAATTCTGTTGTGAAATGGAGTGTGGGGTTTGTGAGTACAAATATAACTATTTTGATTGCTGATAGTGCGTATTGTACTAATTTAAAATGGTTGCATTTAATCCTATATAGAGAAATTTGTGGTTGTCTAACCTGGAGGAGTTAAAATTGTGGATCATGATGTTTGTCTTTGTTTGGGAGGAAGGGATGTAGTCTAGTCAGTGAAAGATGGATAGAAGTGTTGTTGGCATATGCAGAAGTAGTGATGAGTCCAGCATGACCTGATGGTTGGTAGCACCTTGACAATCAATAGTCTAGTGACTTTGAATATTGGTGAAGTCAGGATATGGCCAATTTTGTCACAATATGTTCCCTGTTTTGCCAGCGTAATTCTATAATTGGTTGAGTTTTAAGAAGAGCAATTAGTTTAAGGGGAAGAGAGAGAGTATTGAGATGCACAGGATTCTTTAGTAAAGGAGCTTGGGTGGTAAGGGACATGTGTCCATCAAGAGTCTCTGGGATTTGTCTGGGAATGACTGGATCCAGGGCAGTGGTAATTCACTTCTCTCCCACCAGATTGGTGAAAAATCTAATAGTTTCATAGTTTTCCCCCAAGATTTTTAATAGATTGCCCCAAGATTTTCAGAAGTCTAGAAGGGGCTAGTGATTTGGGGTGATTTAATTTTGGAGTAGCCAACTTGAGACACCTGAGATTCTGATTTTTCAGAGTGTGGGTGCTGAACACTTTCTGAAAATCAGACCCCCTTAGGCATCTCAAATTGGGCAAACCAAAAATTCAAGGTACCCTGGGTCACTAGTGACCTTTGAAAATTTTGGATCTAGGTTTTAAGGTCTGAATGGCCTTATCATCTAGTCTGATTCTATTCCAGGTAGAAATCACAACATAGTGTCATGATGAGAGTCTACAGTTATTTTTTTTTTTTTCTGAAATGAAATTAAAATTAAATTAATGGAGATATCCCATCTCCTAGAACTGGAAGGGACCTTGAAAGGTCATAGAGTCCAGCCCCCTGCCTTCACTAGCAGGACCAAGTACTGATTTTGCCCCAGATCCCCAAGTGGCCCCCTCAAGGATTGAACTCACAACACTGGGTTTAGCAGGCCAATGCTCAAACCACTGAGCTATCCCTCCCCCTTATTTCTGTTTTACATGTGATGACCAAATGGCAAAGTAGATTGATTTAAATCACCATTTAAAATCATGATTTAAGTGAGCAAGCAGGAAGCTGTGATTTAAATAATTGCTTTTAATTGTTTTGCATTTGTGCTTTTTACATCTTTTCCTAAATAAAAGTTTATTCTTATTAGTTGGTTACCATTAAAACATGTTGATTTGCAACCAAATATAACTTTTACGCTAATTTTGGTGCTTCTATTTGTTAACCAGGAAGATACTTGCTAGCTGTCCAAGACTGGGTATAACTGAGTTGCATCATCAGGTTGATTGGGTATATGTGAGTGCAGCCATTGCAGATGGTAAGATGAGAAATATAGTGGCATTTCAAACTAATAGGTATCCTGTTTTATAGATCATTATGGCTTAGTGTGACATACATTGGTAGTGTTGTTACCTGTTTTGATCCGTGCAATTGGCCGTTATTCAGGGTTGTATCAGGAGGAGAAAGTGATAATGAAGTCAGGTATTTCTTTGATGCAGTCTGGTTTATTTACAAAAAATTGCATACTAAGTCCCATTTCTCTGAATAGAATAGGAAGCAAATGTAATCAAACAGGAGGCAGTTTCTTTGCTAACAGTTCCTAGCCTCATTCCAGCTAGCACTCTGCCTCAAAAGATCTCTCTGGGCTTTCTCTCAGGGCCACTGCCATGGTGTTTTTCTAGCTGTCTCCTTGGCTTTCTGTGTGTTGCTGCTCACAGACACATGGATTTTCACCAAACAGTACCTAGCTCCCTGCATTTGCATTCATTCTTCAGCTTCTGACTGGCCATGCACATGGCCTGTGTTTTTGGCAGTGGTTACTGTTGTTTCAGCTTACTCCAAAAAGAAGATTAAATTCTTAAATTTATCCTGAACAGTGCTTTCATGCCCACCAGCTTCAAAGAGGTTTCACCCACCTTCACCATAAAGTTTTCTTCTATATAGATTAGCTTATATGTGAGACTTTGATAGTAAGCTAAGGACTTAAAATAGTAACGAGTATAATTTACAGGGAGTTCTCGGACTTACAACGCTATTCTGAGGAATGAATTGTCATAAGTCGAAACCACTTTTCCCATAGGAATCAATGGTATGAAGGTGGGATTGGTTCCTGAACCAAGGCTTGATACTATTTTCACCACAATAACACAGATTTTTGTACTAAATGAAGTATAGATGTTGCAACATTAGTGTATTTACTGTACACTGTATTTTGTAAACACATTCAAATAAACATATAAACTCACGAATGTTGCTCAGGATGCCAGCAACACAGGCTCAGAAAGCCATGGAGAACGGTACACGTGCTAAGCCTCAGCCAATCACTGTTCAAGCTTTCTGATTGGCTGAGCCCGGGGCTGGGAGCCAATCAAAAACAAGCAGCAACCCTACCCGGCAACAAGCTACCCTGCTGCCTCAAAGCCAATCAGAAGCAACCCCTTCTAGCTCCATACCAGTATAACGTAACCAGGAAGTGATTTCAAGTGAACTTTATGCAAATCCAGCATCATAAGGACGAAATAAGCTTCGTGGGGCGAAACAGGCAGTCAATTGAAAAGCGTTGTAAGTGGTGTCCGATGTAAGTCATGCGTCGTAAGTCCGAGGACTCCCTGTACTTCTGTGAAAACAATGAGGAGTCCTTGTGGCACCTTAGAGACTAACTTATTTATTTGAGCATAAGCTTTCGTGGGCTATAACCCACTTCATCAGATGCATGAAGTGGAAAATACAGTAATCAGATATAAATATACAACACATAAAAAGATGGGAGTTGTCTTACCAAGTAGGGGGCCAGTACTAATGAGGTAAATTCAGTCATTGTGGAAGTAGCCCATTCCCAATAGTTGATAAGAAGATGTGAGTAACAACAGAGGGAAAATTATTTTTTGTAGTGATCCAGCCACTCCCAGTTTTTATTCAGGCCTAATTTGATGGCGTCAAGTTTGCAAATTAATTCCAGTTCTGCAGTTTCTCGTTGAAGTCTGTTTTTGAAAGTTTTTTTGTTGAAGAATGGCCACTTTTAAGTCTGTTATTGAGTGTCCAGGGAGATTGAAGTGCTCTCCTACTGGTTTTTGAATGTTACAGTTCTTGATGTCTGATTTGTGTCCATTTATTCTTTTGTGTAGAGACTGTCCGGTTTGGCCAATGTACATGGCAGAGGGGCATTGCTGGCACATGATGGCATATATCACATTGGTAGATGTGCAGGTGAACGAGCCCCTGATGGTGTGGCTGATGTGGTTAGGTCCTGTGATGGTGTTCCTTAAATAGATATGCGGACGGAGTTGGCAACAGGGTTTGTTGCAGGGGTTGGTTCCTGGGTTAGTGTTTCTATTGTGTGATGTGTACTTGCTGGTGAGTATTTGCTTCAGGTTGGGTGGGTGTCTGTAAGCGAGGACTGGTCTGTCTCCCAAGGTCTGTGAGAGTGAGGGATCGTCCTTCAGGATAGGTTGTAGATCCTTGATGATGCACTGGAGAGGTTTTAGTTGAGGGCTGTAGGTGATGGCTAGTGGCATTCTGTAACCTTCTTTGTTGGGCCTGTCCTGGAGTAGGTGACTTCTGGGTACCCTTCTGGCTCTGTCAATCTGTTTCTTCACTTACCCAGGTGGGTATTGTAGTTTTAAGAACGCTTGATAGAGATTCTGTAGGTGTTTATCTTTGTTTGAGGGATTGGAGCAAATGCGGTTGTATCTTAGGGTTTGGCAGTAGACAGTGGATCGTGTGATGTGGTCTGGATGTAAGCTGGAGACGTGTAGGTAAGTACAGCGGTCAGTAGGTTTCCGGTATAGGGTGGTGTTTTATGTGACCATCGCTTATTTTTACTGTAGTGTCCAGGAAGTGGATCTCTTGTGTGGACTGATCCAGGCTGAAGTTGATGGTGGGATGGAAATTGTTGAAATCCTGGTGGAATTCTTCAAGGGCCTCCTTCCCATGGGTCCAGATGATGAAGATGTCATCAATGTAGCGCAAGTGAAGTAGGGGCTCTAGGGGAGAGCTGAGGAAGCGTTGTTCTAAGTCAGCCATAAAAATGTTGGCATACTGTGGGGCCACGCAGCTACCCATAGCAGTGCCACTGACTTGAAGGTATAAATCGTCCCCAAATCTGAAATAGTAGTGGGTGAGGACAAAGTCACAAAGCTCAGCCACCAGGTTTTCCAGGACATTATTGGGGATACTGTTCCTGATGGCTTGTAGTCCATCTTTGTGTGGAATGTTGGTGTAGAGGGCTTCTGCTTCCATAGTGGCCAGGATGGTGTTTTCTGGAAGATCACCAATGGATTGTAGTTTCCTCAGGAAGTGAGTGGTGTCTTGAAGATAGCTGGGAGTGCTGGTAGCGTAGGGCCTGAGGAGAGAGTCCACATAGCCAGACAATTCTGCCGTCAGGGTGCCAATGCCTGAGATGATGGGGAGTCCAGGATTCCCAGGTTTATGGATCACGGGTAGCAGACTGCCTCTGGTCAGGGTGTGTCTGTGTTGATTTGTTCCCTGTGCTTCTTCAGGGAGTTTCTTGAGCAAATGGTGCAGTTTCCTTTGGTAACCACCACTCAGCCTTTTTTATTATAATGTCAGAGTTGTTTCTGAGGCTGTGGATAGCGTTGTGTCTGCACGGCTGAGGTTATCGGGCAAGCGATGTTGCTTTTCCACAATTTCAGCTCATGCACTTCGGTGGAAGCACTCTATGTAGAAGTCCAGTCTGTTGTTTCGACCATCAGGAGGAGTCCATGCAGAATCCTTCGTCTTGTAGCGTTGGTAGGAAGGTTTCTGTGGGTTAATGTGCTGTTCAGTGGTGTGGTGGAAATATTCCTTGAGTCGGAGACAGCAAAAGTAGGATTCTAGGTCACCGCAGAACTGTATTATGTTCGTGGGGATGGTGCAGCAGAAGGAGAGGCCCTGAGATAGGACAGACTCTTCTGCCGGGATAAGAGTATAGCTGGATAGATTAACAATATTGTTGGGTGAGTTAAGGGTATCACTGTTGTGGCCCCTTGTGGCATGTAGGAGTTCAGATAGTTTAGTGCCCTTTTTCCTCTGTAGAGAAGTGAAATGTGTGTTGTAAATGGCTTGTCTAGTTTTTGTAACATCCAGCCATGAGGAAGTTTGTGTGGAAGGTTGTTTTTTTTATGAGAGTCTCTAGTTTTGAGAGCTCATTCTTGATCTTCTCCTGTTTGCTGTATAGGATGTTGATCAGGTGGTTCTGCAGTTTCTTTGAGAGTGTGTGGCATAATCTCTCACCACAGTCGGTGTGGTATGTTGATTGTAATGGATTTTTTATCTTCAGTCCTTTTGGTATGATGTCCATCTGTTTGCTTACTCATATCATTTAGCATATCTTCAGACTGTGGGATGTTTTATCACATGATCACTTTGTATTTGTGCCTCTAAAAAGGATTAATTTCAATCTTTAAATTTGTGCTGTTAATTCCATGTGTAAATTAAAGTGGCATGTTTATCACAATGGCTAGAAACAGAATTCCAAATCCTTTCTGCGGTGAAAAAACAGTGAGGCATCCTTGTGGCACCTTAGAGACTAACAAATTTATTTGGGCGTAAGCTTTCGTAGGCTATAACCCACTTCACAAATTTTAATAATTTTGATGAATTAATAAGTAATTCAGGATGGGGACGGTGAGAAAGTATAGTACTTTTTCCTTGAGTGCTATATGAATTATAAATTCCTCATGCTTTCCGTAGATTTTGAAATTCTAGTTTGAAATACTGTCTAGATGTTAGACTATGTGTCTAATGCTTCTATCTAATGTCCATTTTTCATTGGTGTGGTACTGAAGGGCGGATATATACATAAGGTTTCTTAAGGCATGTTCATTGTTAATGTTGCGCTTTAGTTTAGTCTTAAACACAAGATTGGAACCTCACATCAAGATCTGACGAGAAGACCCTGGATTGTGTAAAAATACCTTGTTAAAACTAGGGCTGTCAGGCTATTAAAAAAATTAATAGTGATTAAAAAAATTGTGATCAATCGCACTGTTAAACAATAATAGAATACCATTTATTTAAATATTTTTGGATGTTTTCTACATTTTCAAATATATTAATTTAAATTATAATACAACACAAAGTGTACAGTGCTCACTTTATATTTATTTTTGATTACAAATATTTGTGCTCTTAAAAAAATAGTATTTTTCAATTCACCTCATACAAGTACTGTAATACAATCTTTTTATCATGAAGGTTGAACTTACAAATGTAGAATTATGTACAAAAAATAACTGGATTCAAAAATAAAACCGTGTAAAACTTTAGAGCCTATAAGTCCACTCAATCCTACTTCTTGTTCAGTCAGTCACTCAGACAAACAAGTTTGTTTACATTTGTAGGAGATAATGCTGCCTGCTTCTTTTTTACGGTGTCACCTGAAAGTGAGAACAGGTATTCACATGGCACTGTTGTAGCCGGTATTGTAAGATATTTGTGTCAGATGCGTTAAAGATTAATATGTTCCTTCATGCTTCAACTACCATTCTAGAGGACATACGTCCATGCTCCTGAGGGGTTCTGCTTGATAACGATCCAAAGCAGTGCAGACTGATGCATGTTCACTTTCATTGTCTGAGTCAGATGCCACCAGTAAAAGGTTGATTTTCTTTTTTGGTGGTTTGGGTTCTGTCGTTTCCACATCGGAGTGTTGCTCTTTTAAGACTTCTGAAAGCATGCTCCACATGTTGACCCTCTCAGATTTTGGAAGGCACTTCAGATTCTTAAACCTTGAGTCGAGTGCTGTAGCTATCTTGAGAAATATCACATTGGTATCTTCTTTGCATTTTGTCAAATCTGCAGTGAAAGCATTCTTAAAATGAACAACATGTGCTGGGTCATCATCTGAGACTGCTATAACATGAAATGTATGGCAGAATGCGGGTAAAACAGAGCAGGAGACGTACAGTTCTCCCCAAGGAGTTCAGTCACTAATTTAATTTACACATTTTTTTTTTTAATGAGTATCATCAGCATGAAAGCATGTACTCTGGAATGGTGGCCAAAGCATGAAGAGGCATATGAATGTTTAACATATCTGGCACGTAAATACCTTGCAGTGATAGCTACAAAAGTGCCATGTGAATGCCTGTTCTCACTTTCAGGTGACATTATAAATAAGAAGCCAGCAGCATTATTTCCTGTAAATGTAAACAAACTTGTTTGTCTTAGCGATTGGCTGAACAAGAAGTAGGACTGAGTGGACTTGTAGGATCTAAAGTTTTACATTGTTTTGTTTTTGAGTGCAGTTATGTAACACAAAGAAATCTACATTTGTAAGTTGCACTTTCACAATAAAGAGATTGCACTACAGTACTTGTATGAGGTGAATTGAAAAATACTATTTTGTTTTTTATTTTACAGTGCAAATATTTGTAATAAAAAGCAGTGTACACTTCCTAGTCTGTGTTGTAATTGAAATCAGTATATTTGAAAATTTAGAAAAACATCCTCAAATATTTAATACATTTCAATTGGTATTCTACTGTTTAACAGTGTGATTAAAACTGCGATTAATCACAATGAATTTTTTAATTGCGATTAATATTTTTGAGTTAATCTCCTGAGTTAACTGCAATTAATCGAGAGCCCTAGTTAAAATAGAACGTCACTAAAAGCAAAGGGACGCTAAGAAAAGTATAGTTCTTTCACAGTTTTCCTCAATGTGAGTCTCCTTTTCAATGTATTGTATATTCAGTTCTGGGCTTCAGTGTCTTGCTGTCCCTTCAAAGTAATAGGGGCCTCAGACTGAATATGTAATACATGTATTCTGTTGTAATTATTCTTGGAACAAGGAAAATGACCTTTTGGTTTCCCTGGCAACTTAGAACTTTCTTTTAGAGTGATGTCAGGAAAACAAAGTGTGTTCCTGAATGAAGTAGGTATTTCATAAGCTGAGTCTAAGGACTGCAGAGGGGAGGGACTGTTAACTGTTGTACTTCCAGAAACCAGAATAAATGTTCATATTTGTCTACAGTATTAAACGGTAAAGCTGCAGGTAGTGTGATAGAAGGGAGTATATTCATATGTGATAATGATTTTACAAAAAACTTGGCATCTACAATAAGTTCCATCTTTCTTTACTCTAACTTAAATTTCCCATTAGGTGAGGTTACATGTAAAAGATACTTCATGCCACAGTAGCCTTTCAAGGGCTTTCCTTGGTGAATAGTAACAGTATTTTCTTTTTCTTTAATTCTCAGGAAAAAGAGACGAGCAAAACTTCACATTGAAAGAAAGCTTTTTTCTTTTTTTTTTTTTTAAAGATGAATACACCCCGGGAACTGTAACCCAAATGTTTCTCTGTCCGTGGAGAAGATTTCATTTTTGAAACAAGATTTCTACGGAAGGTATGAATATTTACTCTTCCTCTTTAAAGCTCATTTGTTTCATAATAAATACAACTGTACAATGCATCTCAGTATTCAGAACTTGAAAATTTTACTTGGCATCTTATACTGAGAGGTAGATAAGATGAGAGTGGTGATGCTGGGAGGGCGCTAACCAATGTGGTTCAGCTCCTCTGCCATCATTTGGAGGCATGTGATATACAGGAGCTCAGTCTAGTTACTCTAATGATTGCTTCTGGCCTTAAACTCTGTAAATCTATGACTCATAGATAAGGCCAAGAGGTACCACTGTGATAATCTGACTTCCATATAACACATCCCATAAGACTTCTTTGAACTAGAACATCTTTTAGAAAAGCGTCCAGTCTTGAGTTAAAAATTTCCAATGACAGAGACTCCACCACAACCCTCGCTAAGTTGTTCCAATGGTTCCTTGCCCGTCCTCTTAAAAATGTGCATCTTATTTCCAGTCTGAATGTGTCTAGTTTCAACTTCCAGTCACTGAATCGTGTTAGACCTTTGACTGCTAAATTGAAAAGTATATTATCACATTTTTATTGCCCATGTAGGTACTTGTAGACTGTCATTAGGTCACCCCTTAAAGAGAAGTTAAGCTAGATAGACTCGAGGAGCTCAGTCACCATAAGGCAAGTTTCTTCTTCAAGTGATTGCACGTTCATTCCTTCTGAGGTGTGATGCATGCCCCCTTAGCATCCTTGCACTGCTACACAATGGTATGAAAGGCAGGGCTGACACTGCCCTGCCCCAAAGTCCCTTCTCATTGCCCTTGATCAGTAGAGTGTGTCCGCTTGCTGCTGTGATTTTTCTCCAGGGGATTTAACTCCCTTCTGACCAGCATTTACTTGGTCTTGCTAGTATTCAGTCTGAGCCAGCTGATCGGTCTTGTCTAGTCTATATAGGTTGTATATAGACTAGACCGTAGTGTCTGAGCGCATTCCAGTAGTGCATTAAGCAATGTAACTACACATCTCTCCTGTGTAGTTCTCTCATCCTCTGCCCAGAAGGAGAGTTGTGTGCAGTGGAATGTCTTGTTTTAGAAGTGTGTGGTGGTGTTGTTGTTGTTTTTTTTTTTTAAATGTACCTGTGTGTTCACATTAGAGAAAGCAACATGAAAGAAACATGGAGCAGAAGGTTGAGGTTCTGAGTTCCTGGGGGAGTTCATTCCGCAGTCTCAGACGTCCCTCAGAGAAGGTTCTCTCTTTCGCATGAATAAGCTTTACTCTTTATTGTTGAGAATTCCATTGTACGAGAGGGCCATAGTTGTTTTCCCCCATTCTTCATCCCAGTGCTTTAGATGGCCTTTTAGAAGTCCTGGGCTCAGGCCATGGAGTGTTTTGAAGATCAGGACTGAGACCTTGAACTTAATTTGAAAATCTATTGGAAGCCAGTATAGAGAGCAGAGGGCAGTTTGGTATGTTTATGGTAGTTTGTATTGCTGAGGAGATGGGCTGCAGTGTTCTGAACTAGTTCAGGTTTCCTAAGTGCTGAAGGCTTCATGCCCAGGTATATTGTCTTGCTGTAATCCAGCCAAGAGGTGATCAAGGCATGAATATCTGAAACCAGGTCTTCTTCCACCAGGATGGGATGGAGTTTCCTAGCCAAGCAGAGGGGTAGCAAGCAGTACTTGTGGATTCTGCTATGTGAGAATTCAGCATCAGTGAGGAATCCAAGATTACTTCTAGACTAGGGACTGACTGGACTAATTGTGGTGTCTCTCTTCAACCAACGGAGAGTGCACTGAAGCTGCAAGCTCCTCAAAATACTTTCTTCTGCCCACCAGCATCACCTCTGATTTGCTTGGGTTCAGTTTCAGCCAGCTGTTCTTCATCCAAGAGCTGGTCTTCTCCAAGCACTAGGCAATCTTGGTGGTAGTGCTGTGGTGAAGGATAGATAGAGCTCTGTGTCAGCTGTGTATCACTGGCATTTGAGTTCATGTAGATACTGAAAAGGAGCAGATTGAAAATTGATCCTTGTGGAACTTTACAAGCGAGGGGACTAGTGGTGATGCTGCAGTTTCCCATTACTACTTACTGGGTTCATCCCTCCAGGAAGGACTTAGACCATTTTAGTACATTATCCTGGACCCGTGCCACGTCTCAGGCAAGACTGCAGAATCTCATGACCAACATCAAATGCTGCCTATCTGTTGTAGGCATTGTGATATTCTGGTGATGGGACTGGTTACATCTGTGGAAAAGTAGATGATCAGCTTGGTTTAATAAGCGTAGGTTTGTCATTGGAACCTGTGGTGACTTACTACCTCTTTAAGTGGTCTCATGCAGATTTTGAAGAGGAGGCAAACTAAAATGGATACCTCTGGACACGTGGGAATGTGCTCTTGGTAAGGAAAAGCCTATCACCACTCTGGAGGTGTCCTTGAAGAGGACTGATTGGATTGCCTTAGACAACAAATGCTTTGACAGAGTATTGCAGTATTGAGAACTAAGTGCAAAACCCATCTCACATTAGATAGTGTATGTAGAGAGACTCTCTCTTGCTTACAAGCACTCCTACCTGTTAACTTTCAAGTGATCCTCGCACACAAAGAAAGGGGAAAGTTTGTTTTTTGTTACGTGTTTTAATTAGAAGGGGCTCAGA
Source organism: Trachemys scripta elegans (assembly GCF_013100865.1). Lineage (NCBI taxonomy): Eukaryota > Metazoa > Chordata > Testudines > Emydidae > Trachemys > Trachemys scripta. Next base: position 546,604 of record NC_048298.1, on the reverse strand, counting down.
TACAACAGTTATGAGGATCATATAAGAAGAGTCCTGCGTATTTCATGATTTCATAGGCATGGAGTTTGTCTTGGAATTCAGCCCTTGATGGATAATTGTGCTCCAGAATCTCAGCTTTCATTTCAAAATGTTTCTTAGCCCATATAATTGTGGCGATGATTTTGAAAATGTGAAGAGTGCATCCAGTGTTGATTTAAGAATTGTCAGGGATGGAGAATGCACCAGAATCCTTGGTAATTTGTTCCAATGGTTAATTACTCTCACTGTTAAAAATTTACACCTTATTTCTAATCTGAATTTGTCTACTTCAAATTCCAGCCATTGGATTGTGTTAGATCTTTCTCTGCTAGACTGAAGAGCTCATCATTAAATATTTGTTCCTCATGTAGATTCTTATAGACTGTTATCAAGTCCCCCCCTTAATCTTTACTTTAAGCTAAATAAATTGAACTCTTTGAGCCTATCACTGCATGGCAGGTTTTCTAATCCTTTAATCATTCTTCTCTGAATCCTCTCCAATTTATCACTTGCTGAAACCAGTTACAAACTGCCCACTTTGCTTCTCTGGTGTACTTCTGGGGAAGGAGGTTCTGAGCTAGGTTGTTTGGACAGAATAATGAAGCGCCACAGCCTGGGAAGCTGGGCTACCTGGAGAGCATGGGGGAGAGGGGAAGCCTCAGGAATTATAATTTTTAACAATCAGTAAGAACATAACAACGGCTATCCTGGGTCAGACCAAAGGTCCATCTAGTCCAGTATCTGTCTTCCGACAGTGGCCAATGCCAGGTGCCCCAGAGGGAATGAACAGAACAGGGAATCATCAAATGATTCTTTCCCTGTCGCTCATGCCCAGCTTCTGGCAAACAGAAGCTAGAAACATCATCCCTGCCCATCCTGGCTAATAGCCATTGATGGACCTATCCTCCATGAACTTGTCTAGTTCTTTGTTGAACCCTGTTATGGTCTTGGCCTTCACAACATCCTCTGGCAAAGAGTTCCACAGGTTGACTGTGCCTTGTGCGAAGAAATACTTCCTTTTGTTCGTTTTAAACTTGCTGCCTATTAATTTCATTTGGTGACCCCTAGTTCTTGTGTTATGAGGAGTAAATAACACTTCCTTATTTACTTTCTCCACACCAGTCATGATTTTATAGATATCAATCATATCCCTCCTTAGTTATCTTTTTTCCAAGATGAATAGTCGCAGTCTTATTAATCTCGCCTCATATGGAAGCTGTTCCATACCCCTAATAATTTTTGTTGCCCTTTTCTGAACCTTTTCCCATTCCAATGTGTCTCTTTTGAGAGGGGGCGACCACATCTGCACGCAGTATTCAAGATGTGGGTGTACCATGGGTTTATATAGAGGCAATATGATATTTTCTGTCTTATTATCTATCCCTTTCTTAATGATGCCCAACATTTTGTTCGCTTTTTTGACTGCTTCTGCACATTGAATACATGTTTTCAGAGAACTATCCTCAATGACTCCAAGATCTTTCTTGAGTGGTAACAGCTAATTCAGACCCCATCATTTTATATGTATAGTTGGGATTATGTTTTCCAGTGTGCATTGAATGTCATCTGCCATTTTGTTGCCCAGTCATCCAGTTTTGTGAGATCCTTTTGTAACTCTTCTCAATCTACCTGGGACTTAACTATTTTGAGTAGTTTTGTATCATCTGCAAATTTTGCCATCTCACTGTTTATCCCTTTTCCCAGATCATTTATGAATATGTTGAATAAGACTGATCCCAGTAAAGACCTCTGGGGGACACCACTATTTACCTCTCTCCATTCTGAAAACTGACCATTTATTCTTACCGTTTGTTTTCTATCTTTTAACCAGATACCAGTCCATGAGAGAACCTTCCCTCTTACCCCATGACAGCTTACTTTGCTTAAGAGTCTTTGGTGAGGGACCTTGTCAAAGGCTTTCTGAAAATCTAAGTACACAATATCTACTGGATTCCCCCTTGTCCACATGCTTGTCGACCCCCTCGAAGAATTCTAGTAGATTGGTGAGGCACGATTTCCCTTTACAAAAACCATGTTGACTATTCCCCAACAAATTATGTTCATCTATGTGAATGACAATCGTGTTCTTTATTATAGTTTCAGTAAGTTTTGTATCAATGAGTGTTTTCACCTGAGCTGCACATGTGTGTGTTTTGCATTGGAAGGAAAAAAGGGAGAGGATGAAACATATTGTATGGCAATAAAATAGATCAATGTTGCCAGAGAATTTAGGAGTGGTTGTTTCTAATTCACAGAAGTACACACTTATAGATAGATAAGGTGTTGCAAACAAAATCCTGAGGAATGACTTTTTAATTAAATAACTGTGTTGTCAAGTGCAATTCATATGAAAAATTCTTCTGACCATTTGAAACACTGAGTTCTATACAAAATGTTTGCAGCATTCTTTTACAGTTAAATGAAGACTAATAGTTGTAAAATGCTAATATACAAGCTTTCAAAGAAATGCAGTTAGTCAATCTTGCATCTTCTATTAGATCACACTGACTAAATGATTCACCTAGTGGTTGGCATTTTAATAGCTCATAGTGGTAAATACTGTGTCCTTTCTCTGGCTCTGTTCCCCTCCAACGCACCCCCCCCCCCCCAAAAAAAAAAAAAAAAAAAAAAGAAGCCCAGATAGATATTTTGACACATTTAAGGCTTGTCTTCACTGGAACAGTTAGCTCAAGTTAGCATGCTTGAGTTACTCTAGCTAGAGTGAGTGACCACACTTCAAAAAAACACTGGAGTTTCAAAACTACACTGGAGTTATACGTAGTGATTTGGTATAAATGCAGTTGGAGCAAGAGAGCACAGAAAGTAAATGTCCTTTACTTAGCGGGGAAGGAGAGCTAATAACAGATGACATCAAGAAGGCTGAGGTGTTCAATGCCTATTTTGGTTGTCTTCACTAAAAAGGTTAATTGTGACCAGATACTCCACACAATTAATATTAACAAGGGGGAAAGGTATTAAAGCCAAAATAGGGAAAAAACAGATTAAAATATTTAGATAATTTAGATAAATTAGATGTATTCAATTTGGCAGCGCTTGCTGAAATTCATCTAGGGTATTTAAGGAACTAGCTGAAGCATTCACAGAACCGTTAGCAATTGTCTTTGAGAACTCATGGAGGATAGGTAAGGTCCCAGAGGGCTGGAGAAGGCAAACATAGTACAGTACCTGTTTTAAAAAGGGAAACAAAGACGACTAGAGGTATTACAGACCAGTGAGCTTAACTTCTATACCTGGAAAAATAGTGGAACAAATTATTAAATAATCCATTGGTAAGTAAGACGATAACAGGTTAAAAGTAATAGCCAACATGGATTTTTCAAGAGCAAATCATTGCAAACAACCCCATTTTCTTCTTTGACTATGGCTGCAGCTGGCTTAGTGGATAGGAAGGAAGTAGTAGACGTGATTTTAGTAAGGCTTTTGACAGTCTCATAGACATTCTCATAAGCAAACTAGGGAAATGTGGTATAAATGAAATTACTATAAATTGTGTGCAGAGTTGGTTGAAAGATCACATTCAAAGAGTAGTTATCAGTGGTTTGCTGTCAAACTTAAAGATCCTGCAGGAGGTTTGTTCTTAGTCCGGTACCAATTTAGTATTTTTATAAATGATTTGGATAATGGATAACAGAATATGCTTATAAAGTCGATGGATGACAGCAAGCTGGGAGGGATTGCAAGCGCTTGGAGGACAGGATTAGAATTTAAAACGACCTTGACAAATTGGAGAATTGGTCTGAAATCAATAAGATGAAATTAAATAAAGACAAGGGCAAAATACTATACTTAAGAAGGAAAAATGAAATGTATAACTACAAAATGGGGAATAATTGGCTAGGTGGTAGTGCTGCTGAAAGGGATCTGGAGTCTATAGTGCATCACAAATTGAACATGAGCCAAAAATGTGATGGAGTTGTGAAAAAGGCTGATAACATTCTGGGGTGTGTTATCCAGGAGTGTCATATATAAGACATGAGAAGTAAGTGTCCCGCTGTATTTGGCACTGCTGAGGCCTCAACTAGAGTAGCATGTCCATTTCTGGGCGCCACACTTTAGGAAACATGGACAAATTGGAGAGAGTTTAGAAGGGAACAACAAAAATGATTAAAGGTTTAGAAAACCTGACTTATGAGGAAAGGTTAAAAACCCTGGGCATATTTAGTCTTGAGAAAAGAAGACTGAGGGAGGATCTGATAACAGCCTTCAAATACGTTAAATGCTGTTATAAAGGGGATGGTGATCAACAGCTCTCCATGTTCTGGGCCCCACATTTCAGGAAAGATGTGGACACATTGGAGATAGTCTAGAGAAGAGCAACAAAAACGATTAAAGGTCTAGGAAACATAGAATATCAGGGTTGGAAGGGACCTCAGGAGGTCATCTAGTCCAACCCCCTGCTCAAAGCAGGACCAAGCCCCAACTAAATCATCCCAGCCGGGGCTTTGTCGAGCCTGACCGTAAAAACCTCTAAGGAAGAAGATTCCACCACCTCCCTAGGTAACCCATTCCAGTGCTTCATCACCCTCCTAGTGAAACAGTTTTCCCTAATATCCAACCTAAACGTCCCCCACTGCAACTTGAGACCATTACTCCTTGTTCTGTCATCTGGAGTGACCTGTTCATGAGGGAAGATTGAAAAAATTGGGCTTGTTTAGTCTGGAAAACAGAAGACTGAGAGGGAATATGATAGTAGTTTTCAAGTACATAAAAGGTTCTTACAAGGAGGAGGGAGAAAAATTATTTTCCTTAACCTCTGAGGATAGGACAAGAAGCTCTGGGCTTAAATTGCAGCAAGGGAGGTTTAGACAGATGTTAGGAAAAACTTCCTAACTGTCAAGATGGTTAAGCACTTGAATAAATTGCCTAGGGATGTTATGGAATCTCCATCATTGGAGATTTTTAAGAGCAAGTTAGACAAACATCTGACCATCTCTGACAGGTAATACTTAATCCTGCCATGAGTGTAGGGGCTGGACTAGATCAGTGGTTCTCAACCAGGGGTATGTGTCAAGCCTGACCTTAAAAACCTCTAAGGATGGAGATTCCACCACCTCCCTAGGTAACCCATTCCAGTGCTTCACCATCCTCCTAGTGAAATAGTGTTTCCTAATATCCAACCTAAACCTCCCCCACTGCAACTTGAGACCATTGCTTCTTATTCTGTCATCTGCCACCACTGAGAACAGCCTAGCTCCATACTCTTTGGAACCTCCCTTCAGGTAATTGAAGGCTGCTATCAAATCTTCCCTCATTCTTCTCTTCTGCTGACTAAATAACCCCAGTTCCCTCAGCCTCTCCTCGTAAGCCATTGTAGATACTGTGATGCTTATGTCAACTGTTCTGGCTTTCAGAAGCAGTTCCACAAGGCCCCACACTGACAGTACAATCGATATAAGCACTCCTAGTGACGTGCACGTAGGGCCGGCTCCAGCGTTTTTGTCGCCCCAAGCGTCGGAAAGAAAAAAAAAAAGCCGCGATCGGCAGCACTTCGGCGGCGGCTCTCCCTCGACGCTTCATTCCTCGGCTGCAATTCGGTGGTGGGTCCTTCCCTCCGAGAGGGACTGAGGGATCTGACACTGAATTGCCGCCGAAGAGCCAGACGTGCCACCCCTTTTCGTTGGCTGCCGTAGGCACCTGCTTCTTGCTCTGGTGCCTGGAGCCGGCCCTGCATGCACCACAAGGAGCAAAGTGTAGACATGCTCCAGCGATTTAATTACTGTGGCAGTTGTATGCTGATGTAGGTTAGTTCAACTTAATTTTGTAGTGCAGACATGCCCTTAGTCTGCAGCAAGGGAGATTTAGGTTAGATATTAGGAGAAACTTTCTAAGGCCAGGCCTACACTACAAACGTGCATTGCTATATCTACATCGCTCAGGGTGTGAAAAATCCGCACCCTGAGTGACGCAGTTATATTGACCTAATCCCCAGTGTAGAAAGAGCTTCTCCCTTCCACATACACCTCCATGAGAGGGAGTAGCTATTAACTACGCCCACTGGAGAAGCTATCCCGTCGGCTTAGCAGCATCTTCACTAACGCATTCCAGCGGCATAGCTGCAGCTTTCAAAGTGTAACCTGCCTGAACTATCAGTGTAGTTACATTCTGGAGTTGGCTTCCAATGGAGGTTATGGAATCCCCGTCCTTGGAGGTTTTTAAGAGCAGGTTAGACAAACACTATCAGGGATGGTCTACGTGTGCTTGGTTCTGCCTTAGTGCAGAGGCTGGGCTTGATGACCTCTCGAGGACCCTTGCCGCCCTGCCTTTCTATGATTCAGCCATTAGCAAGCAGCACAGAGTAATTGGATTAGAAAAGAGTGGATTAGCTGCTCAGTTTAAACTGAGCTATTGCACTACAGCTGCATCACTAGCTCGAGCATCAGCATCACTAGCAAACACTGCATTGTAATACAGATACATGTAAATGTATACATGTAGGAACAAAGAACGCAGGCCATACTTAAAGGATGGGGGACCCTATCCTGGGAAGCAGCGACTCTGAAAAAGATTTGGGGGCGATGGTGGATAATCAGCTGAACATAAGCATCCAGTGTGACGCTGTGGCCAGAAGAGCTGATGTTTTCCTGAGATGCATAAATGGGAACCTTGAGTAGGAGTGGAGAGGTTATTTTACCTCTATATTTGGCAGTGGTGCTACCACTGCTTAAATACTCTGTCCAGTTATGGTGCTCACAATTCACAAAGGATGTTGATAAACTGGAGGGTTCAGAGAAGAGCTATGAGAATGATTAAAGGATTTAGATTCAAAGAGCTCAGGCTAGTTACCTTAACAAAGAGAAGGCAAAGGGGTGAGTTGATTACAATCTAGAAATATCTATGTGGGGAACAAATATATAACAGTGGACTCTTCAGTCTAGCAGAGAAAGGTATAACATGATCCAGTGGCTGAAAGTTGAGTCTGGACAAAGTCAGACTGGAAATAAGATTACATTTTTAACAGTGAGAGTAATTAACCATTGGAAAAATTTACCAAGGGTTGTGGTGGATCCTCTATCCCTGACAATTCTTAAATCAAGATTGGATGCATTTCTAAAAGATCTGTTCTACAGATTCTTTTGGGGAAGGTCTGTGACATATTCCAGTTATACAGGAAGTTAGATTAGATTATCACTCTGGTCCCTTCTGGTCTTGAATCTATGAACAACCTCACCTTCTACCCCCCACGGGCCAGTGAACTGTAGCTTACAGCATTGTTTAACTGGAGATTTTTATGTGGGGATGGGAGTTAGCTTAGTGATAAAACTTAGTTGTAACTAGAGCTAACTGAGCTGTGACACCCTTCCTGTAGTAAAAGTAGTCAGTTTGCTTCACATCTGCCATAGGTCATCTTAATTTAGGTTTTTATTCTTACCAGGCTGAGGAGTTGCATTGAATTCTGATGTGCAATGCAAAAACCTTCCTCTTTTCTTTGTGGGTTTTATTGACTAAGGTATTTGCTGACAACCTACAATGCTCTAATTATTTTTCCTTTTCATCAAAATAACATGTAAACCAATTTTGAAGCAAAAATCTTGTTACGAATTATGCGTCATCTTCAAAGAATTCTTACAATATAATTTTCACCAAATAGTATAGATAGAAAACTCACTGAGGCAAGAAGTATTGTTCTTTTTCTGTATAGTGACTAACAGATTGGGTTCTGAGCCTCGTTTGGCATTCTTGGGCACCGCTATGATATAAAAAAAAAAAATGGAAATGAAATAATATTTCTTCCAAATGAATGATTAATAGTTCACTGGTGAAAGACAGATAACTTCACATGCAGTATATACGGAATTACAATTTCTAGAATACTTCCCCTAGAATCACTTTTAAGTGATATAAAAGTATAGAAAACATTAGGATATTACACTTAGCCAATATAATGTGTTATTCCTTGACTTTAGCAAAGTTTTTGATACGGTCTCCCACAGTATTCTTGCCGGCAGGTTAAAGAAGTATGGGCTGGATGAATGGACTATACGGTGGATAGAAAGCAGGCTAGATCGTCGGGCTCAACGGGTAGTGATCAACGGCTCCATGTCTAGCTGGCAGCAGGTTTCAAGCGGAGTGCCCCAGGGGTCAGTCCTGGGGCCAGTTTTGTTCAATATCTTCATTAATGATCTGGAGGATGGCATGGACTGCACTCTCAGCAAGTTTGAAGATGACACTAAACTGGGAGAAGTGGTAGATATGCTGGAGGGTAGGGATAGGATACAGAGGGACCTAGACAAATTAGAGTATTGGCCAAAAGAAATCTGATGAGGTTTAGCAAGGACAAGTGCAGAATCCTGCACTTAGGACAGAAGAATCCCATGCACTGCTACAGATAGGGACCGAATGGCTAGGCAGCAGTTCTGCAGAAAAGGACCTAGTGGTTAGGATATGAGTCAACAGTGTGCCCTTGTTGCCAAGAAGGCTAACGGCATTTTGGGCTGTATAAGTAGGGGCATTGCCAGCAGATCAAGGAACGTGATCATTCCCCTCTATTCGACATTGGTGAGGCCTCATCTGGAGTACTGTGTTCAGTTTTGGGCCCCACACCACAAGAAGGATGTGGAAAAATTGGAAAGAGTCCAGCGGAAGGCAACAAAAATGATTAGGGGGCTGGAGCACATGACTTATGAGGAGAGGCTGAGGGAACTGGGATTGTTTAGTCTGCAGAAGAGACGAATGAGGGGGGATTTGATAGCTGCTTTCAACTACCTAAAAGGGTGTTCCAAAGAGGATGCATCTAGACTGTTCTCAGTGGTAGCAGATGACAGAACAAGGAGTAATGGTCTCAAGTTGCAGTGGGGGAGGTTTAGGTTGGATATTAGGAAAAACTTTTTCACTAGGAGGGTGGTGAAGCACTGGAATGGATTACCTAGGGAGGTGGTGGAATCTCCTTCCTTAGAGGTTTTTAAGGTCAGGCTTGACAAAGCCCTGGCTGGGATGATTTAGTTGGGGCTTGGTCCTGCTTTGAGCAGGGGGTTGGACTAGATGACTTCCTGAGGTCCCTTCCAACCCTGATATTCTATGAATGTTGCTTCACTTAATCCTGCCCCTTCTGGGGAAACCTTCAGATTTTCTCTTACTTAACCCAATGAATGATCCATTAAAGAGTAATTTAGAAAAAGGTTTCTAAAGTATATAAAAGAAAGAAAATAACATCACCACTTTAATCTACATATCTGTGTAACTTGTAAGCTAAAATGTTGCAAGTAGGATGTCTTGTGCACGCAAGCTCTAAATGTTTTTCAGCTCTAAGACTTCCTCTTTTCTCAAGAAAGCAAGAATATTAGGTTCCAAATCTGGTGCCTTTTACATTTATTATTTATATTTATTGTGGTAGCACCCAAAATGTGCTGCTTTGTATATAGACATATAGAAAAAAGCTTACCATTGGGAAGACCTCCCCACCCTGGCAAAAAAAAAAAAAAAAAAAAAAAAAATGATGGGGGAATGAGATACAAAATACAAGAAGGATGGTCAACACGATGGCTGGAATGTATATTCTTAGTTTCACTTTTGTTAGGGGTTTTCTGTATGCACAATCAATCCCTAACTACCCCTGTGCCCATTAATAATTAGGTGGCTCATTTCGTGTACCACCTCACAGTAGAAGAGGGTGCGAAGAAGGAATTTGAATGAGACTAATTATTATTATTTGTATTACTGTAGAGCGTAGGAGTTCTAGTCATGGCCCAGGACCCCATTGTGCTAGTCACTGTACATACACAGAACAAAAAAGACAGTCCCTGCCCCAAAGAGCTTACAACCTTGTGGGTCATTGAGTCCATTCCAAGTGTAAGGGGGGCATGGAAGAAGGCAGGAACATGGTTGTGGAAGAAGCAAATCAACACACTACTGAAGCTGGCAGCATTGTTAGAAAGGTCATAGAAACAGTTTTTCTAAACACTAGACATTTCTTTAAGAGAACAAACAATAATGCTTTAACATGTTTCCAGCTATATGCACGTGCAACCTCTCCTTTAGAAATTAATCATGGAATCATAGAATGTGGGACTGGAAAGGATCTCGAGAGGTCAGTTTAAAAATCTGTTGCTGTCAACCTTGGGCAGGGCTTGATTTGGGGTGGTGGGGAATAGTGGTACTCTCTCAAGCTCTGCCCACTTGACACAGCTCATGGTAGATTGTGCAGATTTCAAAATATAAACTTGTATGCAGTGCTGGGCTTCTCAGGTTGGGCTCTCCTTCACTGGAGTTCTGATACACCTGGGAGAAGGGTCAAATTAAGGCATAAGCACCACAGGCACATGTCTGGAGCTCTTGCTTCCCAGAATCAAGTGATAAACTCAGATTTTTAACATTCATTTATTTAAAAAAATTGTCTGGTACTTAGGTTTGGGAAGAAGAACTTGAAAATATGACCTCAATGGTGCAGTGACATCTGCCTGAATCTGTAAACAGCCTCTGACAGAAAGAGAAGCCGCATTCACTAGATCAGCGTGTGACGTTCTGTACCTCATGGGAACACCCCACACCTCCATGTTCATCTTTATAATATGATTGTGTGGTATCTAATGCAAAGTTTGTCATGTTGGGTGTCTTCGGAAGGCTCATGATGCACTGAGCATTGTTGTTATAGTGATGTTATAATAATTGTTGTTACAGTAATGTTATAGTAATGTTGGAGGTTGCAATTTCATGTATATAGTTATGAGGCTGAAAATGTATCCTCATGGCTTACAATAAGCCCAGACAAAAACTCTCCAAAAGCAGAGGGGCAGCTCACACCTCATCAGGGCATGTATGGGACAAACCCAGCCCAGCCTCACAGGAACAAAAAACACTGGCCTAGGCAACAACAAAGGATCTGTTGGACTCTTGAGTGAGTCACCCCCCTTCCTTTTGTCAGTCAGAGACTATGATGAGGTAAGGCTCACCTGACTGTGAAGGGGGGGTAGGGGCAAAGCCAACAGGGAGGAAAGGACGTGATAAAAGGGAGAGACATTTGCCAGGCTCTTTCCCCTCTTCCACCTACCTCGACAGACACCACCACCACCAAGCGACTGAAGCTCTGATCAAAGGGGAGAGCCTGCACAAAGGGCAACCAGCCAGCCTGTGGTGAGAAGCATCTAAGTTTGTAAGGGCATTGAAAGTGTAAGATCAGCTTAGAATGTGTTTTGCTTTTATTTCATTTGACCAAATCCAACTTGTTGTGCTTTGACTTATAATCACTTAAAATCTGTCTTTATAGTTAATACATTAGTATAATAATAATAATTAATGGAGATATCCCATCTCCTAGAACTGGAAGGGACCTTGAAAGGTCATTGAGTCCAGCCCCCCGCCTTCACTAGCGGGACCAAGTACTGATTTTGCCCCAGATCCCCCAGTGGCCCCCTCAAGGATTGAACTCACAACCCTGGGTTTAGCAGGCCAATGCTCAAACCACTGAGCTATCCCTCCCCCACCCCTCAGGTAGTTTATTCTACCTGAAGCAGTGCTTTTAGTTTGAAGCATGTCAGAGACTCTCCTTGGGATAACAAGCCTAGTACATATCAATTTCTTTGTTAAATTGACGAACTGTATAAGCTTGCAGCGTCCAGTGGGCATAACTGGACACTGCAAGACGGAGTTTGTTAGGGTTGTGTCTGGGACCGGCTAGTGTCATTTGGTTGCACAATCCAAGGAGCAGCTTGCATGCCAGAGGCTGTGCGTGAGGAGCCCAGGAGTGGGGGTTTTCACAGCAGAGCAGAGTAAGGCTGGCTCCCAGAGTTGAGGATTGGAGTGACCTAGCAGTTCATTGGTCCAGATAACACCAGGGGAACGCCGCAGGGGCAATAATCATTTTGTTCTAAACCAACAGTATTAATCTTCCTTTATTTTTGAAAAACAACCCAGATCCCCATAACATCTAAAGGCATGCCGTTTCTGTAGGGACTCAAATTTCAGCTGCCCCTTCTGAGTACCATCTAGTGTTACATCTTACTGACCCCGGTGTGGGAGGGCTCCTCTTTGAAAAGCTTCATTTCCCCATATTAGCCCTCTTCCAAACATAGTAGACTTCAGAATTTTGATTGAGGATGAGGTAATGTCTGAGGAGGAATCCAGCCAGTCAGAGCCAGAAATGGAAAATTCTGTACACAAGTTCTCATTAGTTAAAAAAACAGCTAACTGTATGTTACAATCAGAACATCTATTACTGAGGGAATAAAGTAATATCTATATTTTATTAAAAAGCTTGGAGAATTTCATATGGGGTGGGGGAAAGGTGAAGTCCCTGTTTTGGCTTCCTAGAGGTGTGTATCCTTATGAAGACCAGAGGAGGGAGTTCTCCTTGCATCACTGGAGGGGAAACAGAAAAATCAAATTGAAGATGATGTGACCTTGGGTAGCTTTTACTGGCTGAAGTGTTATTAAATATAGCCCCTGGGGTAGCAAAGAAACTCCCAGAGTGAGCCAGAATAGTTTTGAGGAAGAATTTGGTTAAGATGTATTTCCGTTGCACTCTCTGATTGAACCACTGATTAATTAATTCCCTCTAGAAAACCCAGATTTCAAATTCTAGCTGTTTCCACACTCTCTCTTTTTACCTCTCTTGAGACTGCACAACTTACCAAAAGATGAACCATTTGGGGATTGTCTGTCAAGGGTGGATCTGTTATCTCAGGGTTAGAAAGTAATCTCTTCTCCCTGAAGTGCTGTGTTAGACAAAGGAAAGTAAAAGCCCTTGGGGGAAGATGGGTTGGGGGAGGAGGGAGGGAGGAATCTTTGATTATATTATTTTTATTATGGCCTTGATAGTCCATCTATCAATTGTTGATTTTGAAATGAATAGTTCAACTTTAAAATTTCACTTCAGGTGCAAAATTTAGTTTAGAATTCTCCTCCTAATTATTTGTGCTAGTGAAAGAGAATGAAAATGCAATTATGTGATTCTTTCACAATTTAATATAAGCCCTTCCTTTATTCATATAACTTGCCACAGTTACAGCAATTAATTTGGGAAAAGGACAGTTAAATCCTTGCTTAAGACTGTCTTCCATCATGCCTATAAAATAGATAGCGTGGCAAGTATTTTAAAATAAACAAAATACTTAAGTGAAACATCAAGATTTTTTCATATCTAGCTGAGTAACTCTCTGATGATATCACTGTGATGGAGCAGGGAGCGGGGCAGATTTGGCCTGGGAATGTTGCAGGGGGGTTACATTGGGGATGGGGGACTTCCCTCGAAGGAAGCTACCTGAGCTGTAACCTGAGCCAGGAGGGAGGTTGGGAGGAGTGACACCTTCTGCCCGGGAGACTGAACAAAGGAGAGGAGGAGCAGAGAGGAGGGGGGAGAAAGGGGCTGGAGGAGTTTTTAGTTTTCAGTTTGGGCTGGGTGGTGCAACGCAGGGAACCCCAAGCTGGGTTCTAAGCTCCCTAAACCCCCCAGAAGGACTTGATTGAGGGGTTCTGGTTGCACCTACACGCTCTGCTTGGGACTGTGTTCCTGTCATCTAATAAACCTTCTGTTTTACTGGCTGGCTGAGAGTCATGGTGAATCTCAGGAAGAGGGGTGCAGGGCCCTGACCCCCCACACTCTGTGACAATCACTGTGACCCTCATCTTTTCTCAGTGTCACAGGGCAAGTTGTCACTGTGGAATAAGTAAAGAGTCTCTGGATAGGACAACTTACTGTTTAATAATAAGCTAGACTTGATTTCTCTGTGTTTTGCTAAAGCCTAGAGGTTGGAGCCCTGAGTGAAAGGTGGCTCAGAACTCTTTTCTTCAATGTTAGAAAACTCGTTTATCCATTTCTATGGATTGAGGGGGCAACCAGGAAGCAAATCCTGAAATTTGTTTGTTTTTCTTACTTCAGCGATGGGCTTGAGATATGATGCAGAATAGGCTAGTTCTGGAACAGAGGAAAGAGTAAACCAGTTGAGGCTGATCTGAGCCACTAATTCAGAATGGTATGAGGTACTAATATCAGGAGGCCTGGCTGTCACTTGTTTTATAGCAGACAGCAGAGCAACAGGAAAGGCAAGGTGCCTGAGGCCATTAAAATACAGACTCTTCACCCTTTCAGAGCAGTTGAGAGCACAGAAGTAGTAGGTGGTAATCATGTAGCTGAAATTGTTTGTGAGAGGCAGGACCAGTCAAGGGGAGCAGGTTTCCAAACTGCTTTTTATCCTGTAACTTCAATGTAGAGGATACTCTTGGGAGGCATATTACTCTGCACTTTTGAAGACTGGTATGTATGTTAGCCATTTCTGTATTTGATGGGAAACATTGTTTTATTGAAAAATCCCACCCCCCCTTTTTTTTCTGTCCTTTATTTAATCATTTCTGTGGTGGGCCAGAGCATCTTGACTCACTGTTGCCGTCATGCCATACCCATGCTATATTTGTAACTCCAACTTGCTGTATTGTGTTTTAATATTATGGCGGCTTTGGTCACAACTCAATAGTTAAGTTTGAGTCAAAATTTTCAGTATAACAAGCATGTATAAACATTTATTTTGTGTCAAGTATCAGAGGGGTAGCCGTGTTAGTCTGGATCTGTAAAAAGCGACAGAGTCCTGTGGCACCTTATAGCCTAACAGACGTATTGGAGCATAAGCTTTCATGGATGAATGCTCAATTCGTCAGATGTATGTGTTTTTATTTATTTATTTATTTATTTATTTATTTATTTATGTTTTCCTTTAATTAAAATGGCAAAAAAAATAAAAATAAACACAATGTAAACTTTAAGTACTATTTGAATTTGTCATGGTGGTTTGATGAAAATTGGGTTGATACACAGAGAGTAATGAGTTCCCAAATCAGCCCTTTATGAAGTTTTTACTGGATTGTGTCCCCTTTCTTTGGGTGTCTATTGCAAGAAATCTAAAAATCTCTGGATCTGTGCAGTGTTCCCCATGTGGCTTTTCACATGCTGATTAATCAGTTACAAATAGGTTGTGTGGTTTTTTTGTGACAGTTTTTCTTCATAATTGTAAAGAACTATGCCAAAACAAATAGGTTGTAGTTAGCAGAGATGATGGAACGTATCTACTTATATAAAAATCTCCATCAGGGGCTTGGTGGTGATGGACAGAGACACTCCCCCACCAAAACTTCTTGTAGACTAGGGGAAAGTTCCCTGAGCTGCAAATAGAGACCATGAGTTCAGATTTCATCTCTAACTGTGGTTTACATTCTCATGCACCTCACCAACCTTGTTATTGACAAAGGTGATAAACCCCAGCTGTAAAAGGCAGTCAAGTCTGTGGTTCAACCCCATTTTACAAATAAATGAATGGAGGTTACACAGGATCATAACATGGTAGACCCAAAGCTCAGCTCCTTAGTTGCTCTGGCTTTCAGATAATATAACCAAAGAATATTAAATCTCTAACCACTACTAAACCACACACTTTTCCCAGAGTCAGGAATAGAATCCAGTATTCCTAATCTCTCTGATGCTACTGCTGTCTAGCAAACAATTTTGTAAGTCAGTGGGAAAATGTGTCAATCCTCCTCTAGGGGCTGAACTAAATAGAGGTTATCTATTACTGCTGTAGCTCAAGTGGTATAGCGCTGAGTTGTCAGTGTGAAGGTTGAGGGTTTAATCCCTGCTGTTGACTCAGTTGCATGTGACAGATTTTGATTTTTAAGGCTTTTTTAAACTGCTTCGTTAATTCGTACAATGAGAGAACATCCTGTAAGGACTTTTCATAGAATCATAGAATATCAGGGTTGGAAGGGATCTCAGGAGGTATCTAGTCCAACCCCCTGTTCAAAGCAGGACCAACACTAACTAAATCATCCCAGCCAGGGCTTTGTCAAGCCTGACCTTAAAAACCTCTAAGGAAGGAGATTCCACCCCCTCCCTAGGTAACCCATTCCAGTGCTTCACCACCCTCCTAGTGAATTTTTTTTTCCTAATATCCAACCTAAACCTCCCCCACTGCAACTTGAGACCATTTCTCCTTGTTCTGTCATCTGCTACCACTGAGAACAGTCTAGATCCTTCCTCTTTCCTTTCAGGTAGTTGAAAGCAGCTATCAAATCCTCCCCAACCCCATTCTTCTCTTCTGCAGACTAAATAATCCCAGTTCCCTCAGCCTCCCCTCATAAGTCATCCCCCTAATCATTTTTGTTGCCCTCCGCTGGACTCTTTCCAATTTTTCCACTTCCTTCTTGTAGTGTGGGGCCCAAAACTGGACACAGTACTCCAGATGAGGCCTCACCAATGTTGAATATAGAGGGGAATGATCACGTCCCTCAATCTGCTGGCAATGACCCTACTTATACAGCCCAAAATGCCGTTAGCTTTCCTGGCAACAAGGACACACTGTCGACTCATATCCAGCTTCTCGTCCACTGTAACCCCTAGGTCCTTTTCTGCAGAACTGCTACCTAGCCATTCGGTCCCTACTTTGTAGCAGTGCACGGGATTCTTCCGTCTTAAATGCAGGACTCTGCACTTGTCCTTGTCCTCCTTTTGAACTATTATAAACTTTAAATTATTGTAAATATCAGTCATTTATCTGCCCCACTGTGACCCTGGAACATTGTGCATATGTGTGAGAAAAACTTCTGAAAACCCCCTGAAAAGTAGAGGTAATGACAGATTAAGGATCATCTGCTGCTTTGCCACTTCACATTGCAGACAACACCGTTTATAGCATACTCCAGTGCTCCATAAGGCTTTCACTTCTGTCTCCATGCTCTGGGTGTTCCAAAACCTTTGACTGGCAGAAGGGATCACTTGAAAATTGCCCTGTTCTGTTTCCTCCCTCAGAAGCATCTGGCACTTGCCACTGTTGGAAGACAGGAAACTGGACTATATGGGCCATTGGTCTGACCCAGTATGGCTGTTATGTTTTTATGTCCAACAGGTACTGAAAAGCGATACATACCCCAACTTCATGAAACTTATCTTCTAGCATAGAGCCTTAACGGTGACCTCAGCAATGTTAAGGCAGAATAACATCCCAAATATATCAACAGAGAGTCCTGTGGCACCTTTAAAACTAACAGATGTATTGGAGCATAAGCTTTCGTGGGTGAATACCCACTTCATCAGACGCATGCCAAATATATGACATCTGTGCCTGATATGCTGATCTGTTGATTCAAGAGCATCTTTGGCCCTATTCTCCATCTTTTTTTTATTTTTAATGTCATCCTTAGTTTTCTTTTTTCTGTGTAGTTTCATTTCTTTTAAATGTTTGTTTTTCCAAAACACTCTTTCTGTAGGACTCTCTTTCCACTTTGACTGTTTCCCCAGATCCCACAAACAGCCCAAATCCCCTTAGACTCTCTCCCCTCGTTTCCCCCTCTGCCCTGTTCAGATCTCTTGGAATGGGGCTGGAGTACATGCCTTAATTGTCCCCTAAATGCAAGTGACTGGATTATTGAGAGAAGAACTGTGAATGAGATTATCTGGGGAAGTCAGGTTCGCTTACAGCCTGGCAGCAGCTTTCAACCAAGCAACATTGAAAGTGTCTGGTTACTCACACCTCACTTAGCCTGTCAGCTCCAGCAGACAACCCACATGTCTGTGAGTCTACACTAAAATGTCAACATTAAGGGATGAGAGAGTACTATTTTGTTGTGCAGGCACATGTGCAAAGCTTTAAAGCTCACAGAGCATTACAGAATCAACAAAGGTCTTCCGGCAGGGCCAGCTCTGTTCTTCCCCCTTCCTTATCATCCCCATCTTCTACAAATGTTTTGAGTTTTGTTTTGGTTAAAAAGAGATCCCTCTCTGTCTCCAAGGGGCAGTTCATAGACTGGCTCAGCTGCAAAGGCTGTAACTGCAGAAGCAAAAAAGTCTTTACAGTTCTGGGCCTGGGTAACAGAGTAGATTGAGGGATGCGCTACCATTCCTGAGTTGGTTAGTTCAAACCTTAAGTAATATTCCTTTGTGTCTTTTGACCAAATAAGTGACCCAGAAGGGTAAGAGGAAGGGACGGGGAAAGAGATAAAAAGGGGAAAGTGAAAAAAGGCAACAAATATATAAATTAATAAAGAAACCCATCTTGGATTTATATCATTTTTTCCCTCTTAGAACAGAGCTTTCTTCCAAAGATTAGACCTTCAATTAGGTGGACTCAAAACTGAAAGGAGAGAGGTGTTCCCATGGATTTCCAAGTATCTCTCCTTCATCCATCCTGCCACTTCTCCTGCCTCTGGACCACTAAACATTCAGTGAAGAACAGCAGAGGACACTCAATAAAGAAATGAAGGTTACTTGTAACTGGAGTTCTTCGTGATGGATTCTGCATGGTGACACTCCTTGCCCACCTTCCCTGCTCCTCTGGAGTACAAATTAAGATGTCTGCGTTTTTCTGCGTTAGCAGTGGAAGGAACTGAGGTTGCAATAGAGCCACGGCCTCTTTACCCTCAAGCCCTTAGAACACACTGGAGTGCTAGACAGGGAGGGCCGGGGAGCCTGGGTGCTTAATGGGCACTGCTACTGAAAGGTTCTACCATCCCTGCATCGGTTGACACAAGTCCCAAGAGTGTGAATATGCAGTCCATCTCAAAGAACTCTTGTTACAAGTAAGTAACCATTTCTCCCGTAACAGGTACTCCTTTTACTGAAGATTTTTTTTTGAGGGGGTGTTTGTTCATTCTGGACTCTTTTTGGAAGGAAAGGGAACAAACAGACTTCACCAGTGCTGGTTCTGTCCAGGCTGATTGATGGTGTTCAAGGCCCGATTCTTCATGAAGTGCTGGTCTTTCTGATAAAGAATTCTCCTCAGGATTTTCATTGTCCTACAAGGAAGACTGTATGCATGTGCTAGTTTGCCTGTGGTACCAAACTACTTGCACTTTGTAAAATTGTGGCCCCATTTTCAATTCCAGGCCTTCACTTTTCTCCTATTCCTTGTTTTCTCATCAGTTTGATGGTGTCTCTGATGAGCAGTCTATAACAGGATGATCATAGACAACTCCTTTATAGCCCACCCTTATGAAATAGTATCTGCACATATTGATGAGGTCTTTCAGCTGCTTGCATCCTTCACTTCTTTATATATGTTTCAGAGGAATGCCTTAGTGCCCTGCCAGGATCTGGCCCACCTCTAGGCATTCTGTGAGACATTTGTGGTTCTAAACCAGTTGCCCAGAAGGATGTTATAATTTGTATTTCTTCTGGGAACTCCTCGAGTACTTTCTATTCAGAGACTCTAGTTACTTTTGTTAGGACAGTTGCTGGATTTGGAAACTGTTCCATGGTGGTGATGCATTTTTGTACTTTACGAAACATCTTGATTATGTTCACTATCAGGAACCAGATTATCTTCTGCGCACCTGAGTAAGCTCAGGTTGACCCTATACAATTCTAGGCAAATGATTGTCCCAGGAAGATGATCACAACAATGTCCTAGGATTTTAAGCAGTTAAGAAGATGGTTTTCTCTCTACTAGTGAGATTTCTACTGGACTTGATTGTGGTTCATATGAGAAACAACAGTAAGACATCTATTGCATACTGGCACTTCCAGGCTGGAGCAAGAAAATAGAAGTTAAAAGTTCTGAATGAAGCAAGGGGAAATTCTCTTGCTCCTGAGGCAGATGGTTTTGTTGATTTATTACTTAGATGGCTTGTTTAAAGTAGTACCCACTGGGTGCTTTCAGAAGCCTCATTTAGGCTGTTCTGGGGAGCTCACAACTTAAGGCATCTCAGAGTTAAAATCACCTACATTTTAGCAAAAGAGAAACCTATAGGTCAGCTTTCTAAGCACATGCCACTTGGGCAAATGAGAATGGGAACTAAATAATTAGTCTTCAAGCAGTTAACAGAAATGTAGTGGTACAGAGACCCTTAGTCTCTCAGACGCCTGCATATGTCAGTTCAGCATTCCTAAACGTCCTGGACTGGGAAAAATTAAATTCCAGGATTCTCTTAAACTCCCAGATTTAAAGCACTTTGAGATTCTTAGCTTGGAACCTGAGGGGTTTTGCCTGTTAGAGCGATGAATATTCAGGAGAGCTTGTAAACTTAGAAACTGTCCCCAAATCTGGACATTTCAAGAGATTCTGAAAATTTGATCCTCATGGTGACCTTTAAAGGACAAAAATCGCATGTGGCCTCACAATCAGGGATATATTGAAATTCCTTCTCTTAAACTGAGATCTTGATTGGGTCTGATTCCCAGCTTCCTGAAGGTCCAAAACTCAATGTTAGGAGTCTTGGAGCATATTGGTTCCATTTCTAACCTGTTTTGGTAGCAACTTCACATTTTCTAATTCCTGAAAGCTGTGTCTCTGTAGAGATGCCTTTTTGACTATGGTTTGATGTAATCTCTGAACCTTCATTTACTGAGAGGACCTTCCCTGTAGTTTCCATTAAAATATTGTTTTTCCTGTTAGCAATTATGTTGACCAGAAGAGTTAGTAAAATCAGGTGCCTTACTTATCTGGAATACTTACAGGTTTTCCCAGATGAGATAATTTTCAGGCCTGCCTCAGAATTTTGTCCTCCAGAATTATGGTTTTAACTTGATCCAGTCTATTTGCCTTCTTTTAATCAGTCATGGACTTTAATTATGGTCGGGATATTCAAATTCTGTTTATGCATAACTAATCCTTGCAGGAAATTAGATTCAAGTTCAGGAGTAGATGAGTGACCTAAGAAAGGGTGCAAAGCATCCATATCCGCTATTTCCAGATGGATAAATTCAAGGGTTTCTCAGGCCTACAAAATATCATAAAAGATCCCATCTCCTTCTGTGAGGGCTCAACATGTGGCCATTTCCTGCACAGAGCAGCATAGTGCTTCGTTCAAAAATTTTTGCAGTGTGGTTGTCTGGTCTTCAGTGCATTTCTTTATCATTTTAAAATAGATGTGTTGTCTTTGTCTGATATGACGCTTGCACAAAAGGTTCTTAGTCTTTCCCTTTCCATTTTGTAGCTAGAAAGAGGGTTTTTAAGGAGCCTCTCTCTGTGCTTGGAAGATGAGAAAACAATAAACCAGTTATCATGGAGCAGAAAGTGCTTATTTCAGAGTAGGAAAAAATACTGATAGATAAGTAAATTTCACCTATTTAACTTTTTTGGTTCTGTTCCTTATAACTAATGTCGTGAAAAATTAACCCTATATTTACAATGGAAGCTCTTAATCCTGTAAGATAGAGAGCACTTTAAGAACAGCAAAACATTTAAGCACTTTCTTAACTTGAGCACTCACATTGACTTCAGTGGGACTATTTTGCATAAAATTAAGCACATGCTTAAATACTTTACTTTATTGGGGTCAGAGTGCTTAGTACCTTGCAGGACTGAACCTTAAGGCACAGAGATGTAGCATGAAGGTGCTGATTAATTTTTTTAGTCACATAAATGTGTATTTCATTTTGCTTAAATAATTTAACTCATTTTTATTTCCTTTTCAGAGACAGGATAAGGAACCCTGAAAAGACCCTTACTGTATCTTCATTTGACTTGTGGAGGCTGAGTATTAACACTTACTCTCTTGCATTGCAGCTGGGTGTGTTCCATCATCATGTTCTGGAAGTTTGATTTGAACACAACATCACATGTGGACAAGCTGCTGGATAAGGAAGATGTGACACTGCACGAGCTGATGGATGAAGATGACATCCTACAGGAGTGCAAGGCACAGAACCGCAAACTGCTGGACTTCATCTGCCAGCAGCACTGCATGGAGGAGCTGGTTAGCCTCATCACACATGAGCCCCCCGTGGACATGGACGAGAAGGTCCGCTTCAAGTACGTACACAGATTCTTTCTTTTATGGGAAGAAAAATGAACTGAAGAATTGGCTGCAGAAATTCTTCTCTGGTGCAAGGCTGATGAAACCTCCTGCCTTGGAAAAAGGCCTTGAGGTTCAGGTTGTGAAATAAATATTTGGCTATTTTGTGATTCACAGTGAATATTACCTCACAATATTCTATTTCTTGCTCTGTTTTTCATATTACTCCATTGAGTTTATATGTAGTGTTTTATCTAAAAATTCATCTCTTCTGTTTCTTTTAATTGGAAACTCTGGCAGTAGAGAGATCAGTTGTGTTTCAGAATCTCTCCCAGGCCATCATTCTGCGGTCAGAATCTCAGAAATGACAGTAATGATGCTCATTGAGGTATAGGTTCATTGAGGGCCATTGACTTAAAATTGATACAGTCCATAAAATATAGGGACCTCTCCCAGGAATAAAGTTTTGGAATTTGTGGAGTCTGCATACATAAAAATGGCAGAATTAGAAGGTCCACTAAAATAGTGAATACACTTTTGGATTAGGGTGTGTGGAAAGAGCTTGTTCCTTTCTGTAGTGTTTGCTTATTGTGTTGAATTGTATTTACACATGCATGCTTCACTTATTACTCTTTTCTAATGTGATCAAACTCCTTTGTTTTGGAGTTGGGGAATTCGCTGTTTTTTTTCTTTGTTAAATTTATGTCAGAAATCTTGATGTACATGTGCAATTGTATGTGACTGTGCTCTTGGGGATTGATCAGGGGTTAGTTATTACCATTGTCACTAGAAATCTATATCTCACTATCTTAAATACGCATTAAATTAACACTGTCTACAGTGACAGTATTCATGTGTATGTAAGATAGTGAAATGTTTTTGTGTGTGAATATATTCAGGCCTGTGAATGTGATGAAACAATGTGAAAAGTTACTGTATTCTTGTGGCTACTATGGTAATATTTCTGTTATAAAATCGGAGACGTTAGAAGGAACCAGGAATGGTTATTATTAGATTGTCATTATTTTACGAATGAAGATTTGTATCAAATAACTTGTAGTACCAGAGTTTATACAGGCAACATTATTATGGCTTTCTCCATTTTCTTTTACATTCCAGAATAATATGCATTGGTGAGGCTAATCTTCAGAGTCCTTAATGGAGCCCTCCACCCATTTCCCCCTTTTCTGGCTAAGGAGGACTGGGCAGGATTTGCTTTAGGAGTCCATTAGTGCTACTGCTTAATGAGATGGAGTGATGTTGAGCAATGTGAGGCAAACTAGGGTCTAAGCATGTTCTGGGGGTATGAGTGATCAGTGCCAAGAAAATAAAGCCACGAGTTTCATATGTCAGGGCAGAGCACTGTAATTTCTCCATTTAACCAGACCTAGTTCTTGAAGTTCTTTTTCTTTTCATTTTTTCGTGGTTGTCATCAGCATCACTGCTCAGCATCGTCACCAGACAGTTAGTACCTCTAATCTTTTTGCTGAGAGGCAGAAGAGAAAACCTCTTCTTAGACCTGCACCTTGTTTGCAAAGGGATCTGTAGGATTTTAAGGTTTATTTAAACTGTGCCATTATATGTGCATGACGTTTCAGACAAAACAATGGCGGGTTACTACTCCAAGGAGTTTATAGTCTAAACTAGATGTAACAGCCTGGGATGACTCTAAACTAAGGGTGAAGAGAGTGAGAGTTACAAATAAGAAAGATCATGAGATATGCTCATTATTGTCTTCTCATCTTAAACTGTGTGCATGAAGTCTTACGAGTTTTAGACTTTGTGCATTTGCCTTTGTGTAGTGTGGTTTTCCTTCCAACCTCCGAACCATTCCCATACTTTCTGAAAGCTCATATTTCAACATGGGTGAAGTGTGTGTATATATAATACAATCTTTGTGTTAGTGCAAACATGGGTGAATTGTGTATATCATACAGTCTTTGTGTTAGTGCAAAGTTATCAGCTAATCTGAGAGCTATTTAGTAAACTTCCTCTCTCCTTTCTCTCTGGATGATTTATTCTTGAAGCTAAATTTAGTATAGTGGTTCGTCTACACACAAAAGTTGTATGACTTTAACTGTGCTGGTATAATTAAAGTGCTGCAACCCCTCGATTGCGGATACAGTTATACCAGTATTAAGATGCTTTATACTTGCATAGTGATTTCCTTATCATTGTGTTCACATTAGGGGCTGGTTCAGTATAAAACTATTTTGGTAAAAAATCATCCTCTCCCCAACTGAAATAGCTTTACTGATACAAGAACTGCCAGAAGACCCGGCCTAAGGGAGCAGCAGCATACCTGTCTAAAGTCATCTGAGAAGCAAATGCTACTTGGAGTTTTCACAAAGCCTCACCTAGGTGGAAGTGGAACTGCTCAGCAGTTTGTGGGGTTTTTTTTTGTTTTTTTGTTTTTTTGAGTGCTTGCAGATGTGTATTTCACTTAACACGCCCAGCACATCAGATCTGGAGAACTTTGCCTATCAGTACCCATAGGGTTGGCGCTTACCTCCTCTCTCCCAATAGCTCCTTCTCTGGCTATTTAAGGACAGTGCCACCCCGATCCTTCTTAGTTCATTCTCACAGTTCGTAGCTAGAGTTGGAGTGTTCTGTGTTTTAATGCACCTCAAAGTTCTCTAACTCAGTCTTTCTGGGATGTTGTATGTAGTTAATAGTATAGTTTAGTAGTACCCTTAGCTTTAGTGAGTAGTAGTTAGTTAAGATAGATAGTTATCTGGTGTCTTGCTGTCACAAGGTGCAGCTGTTACTACCCAGTGAACCTCTCTGCTTAGCCAGTTCAGATGGTTTCACAGTCACAAACGCACACGAGGCCGTTTAGCTTTCACCAAGGTGTACATTTATTTCCTTCTTACATAACGATACCGTGCAACACTGGCTATAGCCAAGACAGGCTTCCCTGCAGCCCTTACTTCTCAGCCCAGGCTCACCCTCTGAGTTTTCTTCTGAGTGCCTCTTGCGCTCCCTCTTACTTCCTGTTTTCTCCTTCTGTTCTCCCCAGTTATCTTGTTAGCCCTGTGATTGTCACCCCGGTGCTCACAATTCCCCATCAGAAAGCATGTAATTGCCCTCAGCTGGTCCTGCAGCCTTCTCCAGGATGCAGCACTGTAAGTGACCAGGGTGCTGCTGATAGCACCCTGTTACAGATGCCCACATTGTCCATTGCGTGGGGTGGTTATCCCCACTAGTGACCCCTACATGCGATGTTAGTTGTGCCTGGGAGAAGAGCACATTAAAGAAAGGTGCTCCATCTGCAGATCATTGAAGAAAAGAACCCAGCTGACGAGGGACTTGTGTTTGAAGCAGGCCATGAGGCCCACTGATACTGGCGACCTCCACAGATTGTTAGCTCCCCTTGAGGATGTCCGAGTGGGCACTGGCTGTTGTTTAGCCAGATTCAGATTCCTGTCCTAGGAGGAAGAGAGACCGTTCTCCTTTCTCTGGTCCTCCTAGACAAAGATCTCATAAAATGGACTGGGGCTGTTCCAGAGCTAGGAGGTATTCCTCCTTCCCATATAAGAGGAGTGTAGACCAGTATCATGGTTCATCCAGTATGTGAGATAGAGCAGGGCCATCTATCTGCTCTCTGGTGTCAAGGTAAGAGCAAGTGGACTTGATATCATTGACACTGGTACTGTCTGTGGGGCATCTGTTGAGTCCAGTACCAGTGATGTCGGTGTCGGACCCAGGGTTTCCACACCACCATTGGACTTACTTTTCCTGTCTGTTCCTGATTCTCCTCTAATTCGAGAATGTTTGGCTGTGGTTGCTGCTGCTTTGGTGTCCTCAGTGCTGTCTGAACTGATTGCACACCTGCCGTTATTGTTGGTGCCATCTTCTGGGCCTCTCCCTGTTCACAGTGCTGAATTGAGGTTGCTGCTTTTTCCGTACTGAGGGGATTGTCAGTGCAGGCATGATCTTCGGTGCCGATGATGACTCCAGTGCACATTTCATGTGTGGGAACGTGCCGGTTTCGACTTTGGTGCTGACGTCTACTCCAGTGTCGCGTGTGAGGCCTTTATCAGTGTTTCAGGCACCGACTCCTTTATCTTTGTCAGAATTGATGTGTCCTTTGTGCTGGACTTTGGATGAAGTTAGACATTTGCTGGCCGCTCCTGGGACAACTCCTCTGTTGCCTGTGGACTACTTGGAAGGATCCTCAGGGTTGGACTCAGAGATGTTCTCCTTTTCTTCCATGCCACCTTATTATCCCTTTCGAAAGTTGTTGACCTCCTGGGGATCACTGTTGGTACAGAGATCGGCACTGCTCCCGGAGCAGAGATAAGGTCCTTGGCCCAGTTCCTGCTGGCCACCAGAGCCATACTCCTGCCCACAGTGGCTCCTTGGACTCACTAAGATTTTCTGTGGTTGGCTTGGTCTTGATCCTTGATGCAGCCCAGAGCAAGGTCACCTATTCCTCCAGTAGCCTTTTCTCCTCAACCTCCATCACTGCAACCACAGTTTAGCGGTTGCTCCTGCGGAACTGGTTCAGCCTGAACTGTTACGGGCACCACAGGAGGTTCGATTGGCTCTACTTCTTTCCTCTCATTCATCAGAAGATGACTCTGCAATGCTTTTGAAACTCATGGCGATCGGGGGAGGTCCCAGATGACTGGAAAAAGGCTAATGTAGTGCCCATCTTTAAAAAAGGGAAGAAGGAGGATCCGGGGAACTACAGGCCAGTCAGCCTCACCTCAGTCCCTGGAAAAATCATGGAGCAGGTCCTCAAGGAATCAATTATGAAACATTTAGAGGAGAGGAAAGTGATCAGGAACAGTCAGCATGGATTCACGAAGGGGAAGTCGTGCCTGACTAACCTAATTGCCTTCTATGATGAGATAACTGGCTCTGTGGATGAGGGGAAAGCAGTGGATGTGTTATTTCTTGACTTTAGCAAAGCTTTTGATACGGTCTCCCACAGTATTCTTGCCACCAAGTTAAAGAAGTATGGGCTGGATGAATGGACTGTAAGGTGGATAGAAAGCTGGCTAGATCGTCGGGCTCAACGGGTAGTGATCAATGGCTCCATGTCTAGTTGGCAGCCGGTTTCAAGTGGAGTGCCCCAAGGGTCGGTCCTGGGGCCGGTTTTGTTTAATATCTTTATTAATGATCTGGAGGATGGTGTGGACTGCACTCTCAGCAAGTTTGCAGATGACACTAAACTAGGAGGCGTGGTAGATACACTAGAGGGTAGGGATCGGATACAGAGGGACCTAGACAAATTAGAGGATTGGGCAGAAAAAAACCTGATGAGGTTCAACAAGGACAAGTGCAGAGTCCTGCACTTAGGACGGAAGAATCCCATGCACTGCTACAGACTAGGGACCGAATGGCTAGGTAGCAGTTCTGCTGAAAAGGACCTAGGGGTCACAGTGGACGAGAAGCTGGATATGAGTCAACAGTGTGCTCTTGTTGCAAAGAAGGCTAACGGCATTTTGGGCTGCATAAGTAGGGGCATTGCCAGCAGATCGAGGAACGTGATCGTTCCCCTTTATTCGACATTGGTGAGGCCTCATCTGGAATACTGTGTCCAGTTTTGGGCCCCACACTACAAGAAGGATGTGGAAAAATTGGAAAAGGTCCAGCGGAGGGCAACAAAAATGATTAGGGGTCTGGAGCACATGACTTATGAGGAGAGGCTGAGAGAACTGGGATTGTTTAGTCTCCGGAAGAGAAGAATGAGGGGGGATTTGATAGCAGCCTTCAACTACCTGAAGGGGGGTTCCAAAGAGGATGGAGCTCGGCTGTTCTCAGTGGTGGCAGATGACAGAACAAGGAGCAATGGTCTCAAGTTGCAGTGGGGGAGGTCCAGGTTGGATATCAGGAAAAACTATTTCACTAGGAGGGTGGTGAAACACTGGAATGCGTTACCTAGGGAGGTGGTGGAGTCTCCTTCCTTGGAGGTTTTTAAGGCCCGGCTTGACAAAGCCCTGGCTGGGATGATTTAGCTGGGAATTGGTCCTGCTTTGAGCAGGGGGTTGGACTAGATGACCTCTTGAGGTCCCTTCCAACTCTGATATTCTATGATTCTATGATTCTATGCCAGACTCTTCCTTCCCTGTACTTTAGGATTTTAAATCATACCAGGACCTTCTGAGATGCATGGCTTCAGCCTTGGGTATTCAGGCTAAGTTTGTTCAGGAGAACACAAGTTGCTGGATATTCTGCAATCCTCAGATCGAGGGAGGATAAATGAAGTGATCTTGGAACTGGCAAAAACTTTTTGGAACACCCCAGCGCCCTTACCACCCACAGCAAAGCATACCAATAAGAGAAACTATGTGCCTCTGCATGGTTTCAAGTGCTTCCACTTGTATCTGGCATCTAACTCTCTTGTCATAATGGTAGCTAATGAGAGGTTGATACAGGGGAGATATAAGTTGACACCAAGGACAAGGATTCTAAAAGATTGAACTTGTTGGGGAGGAAAATTTATTCTACCGTATTCTTACAAATGCACATTACCAATAAGCAAGCACTCTTATTAAAGTATGACTTTGTAAATTGGAAATCAATGGCAAAATTTACAAGTAAGTTGCCAGAATCCTCCAGGAAAGAGTTTTAAGGCTTTCGTTGCAGAAGGTCGTCTAGTTGTGAGGATATCGCTGTAGTCCGTTTTGGACATGGTTGACACTTCCTCTAGAATTACAGCCTCCTCTGTAACAAGGAGAAGGTCTTCATGGTTGCAGAACTCTGGTATAGTTCCTGAGGTCCAACAGATGATTGAGAACCTTACCCTTTGATGTCCAATTTCAGTTTTCAGGGATAACTGACGAAACATTACATTCCTTTAAGTCCTTTCAAGCTAAGCTGTGTTCATTGGGGGGTTTTACACTGGTAATAGAGGCATCACTTCTTGGGGCGACAACACCAATATCGCCTTCAGCGGTTCCTTAGGTTATATTATCCCGCTAAACACAAGGGGCACAAGTCTCATAGGAGAAGGTTTTCTGGTGCCAATTTTATTCAGTCAGCCCATCCTTCATCAGCTTCAGGCAAGCAGCCAATCTGACTCTCCAGTGTTGGCATTCCAATCGTTGAGTTTCAAGCCATTTCCCCTCCGTCTGGGGTTAGACTATCCCACTTCCACAAGGCTTGGGAGTTGATAACTATGGACAAGTGGGTCCAAAGCACCATGAGACTGGGTTATGTTATTCAGTTCCTGTCCATTCCCCATCCCTTTTCAGGGACCCCCCTCTCACCAGGTGTAAGCTCTCCAGGCTTCAGGGGCCATAGAAAAAGTTCCTCTTCAGAATTGGGGAAAGGGATTCTACTCTCAGTACTTCTTCATTCCCAAAATCCCAGGGAGGGATGAGACCTAGCCTCAATCTCCACAGTCTTAACAAGTACATCAAATACATGAGATTTCGCATGGTTACCCTAGCGACTATTTTTCCCTCTTTGAATCACAACAGTTGATTTGCTGCTCTCAATCTTCAGGATGCTTCCTTCCATGAGGTGATTTTCCTAAGCCACAGGAGGTTTGAGATTTCTAGAGGCAGGTGAGCATTATCCGTACACTGTGCTTCCTTTTGGGCTGTCCTCTGCTCTGTGGGTATTTACCAAATGCATGACTGTAGTAGCAGAATATCTCCGAATAAGAGGGATTCATGTCCTTCCATCCCTGGACAATTGGTTAGTGAGAGGCAAGTCCAGAGAACAAGTCCTCTGTCAAGTCCAGTTCACACTGTCTCTTTGATTATCTGAGCCTGATTTTGAACAAAGGAAAGTTGATGTTAATATCAACTCAAAACATTGAGTTAATTGGTGCCCTACTAGACTCTGAGTTCGAGAGCATTTCTGCTGAACGATTGATTTCAAGCAATTTATCTCCTGTGTCTAGCACTCCAGTCTCAACCTTCAGCTATGCTTCATGTATTCCTGAAGTTACTAGGCCATATGGCCGCAAGCACTTGCAAGTCCAGCATGTGAGATTGCTCCATCATCCTCTTCAAGTGTGGTTGAAATTAGTCTATCGCCCGAGGCAATCACAATGATGACATATGAAATAGCTCAGACCACGTCTCTGTAGAGGTTACAGGCACATTCAGTGAGGGCCCAAGTGACATCAGTAGCATTCTTCAGTGATGCTATTGACCTAGAAGCAGTAGTAAACTTTGTAAAGGCAGTTCTGCAGTCGTTCTTTAAGTAACCTCCAAGCCCCACCTCCTACTGTTACAGCTTGTGAGTCACCTGAGCGAAGTACATGTCTGCAGCCACTTGAAGAAGACTGTTATCTACCTGTACAGTAACTGTTGTTCTTCGAGATGTGGGTGCAGACGTGTATTCCACGACCCGTCCTCCAGCGCCACTGCATTGGAGTCCCAACTCTTGACATTCGCTGTGAAGGAACTGTGGGGGTAGGAGCCTGTGCTGCCCTTAAATATCAAGGGGAGGCGTTATTGGGCAAGAGGGCACAAGCACTGCCCTATGGATACTGCTGGGCAAAATTCTCCGGCTTTGATGCTCTGGGCGCATGCACACCTGAGCGGAATACTTGTCTGCACCCGCATCTCAAAGAACAATAGTTACTGTACAGGTCGGTAACTATCTTTTGTCTTCTAAATTGGAGATACGCAGGCCACTGACTTGGAAGGGCTGACATTTTCCTTTCGTTCTCGCGGTGTCACCGCTGATTTATTGGGCTCTGTCTTAGCGCCTGGAGAATCATAGCCTGTAAATATAATTGGGGCAGTAACTATTGTGACCTTTATCAGTTATGCCCGTTGGGGCTTAAATTGAATAATTAACCCTTCTCAGAAGCTGTCAACATTCCACAAAGGGCCCAGTGGAATTTTTATAAGACATTAAATCACACATAGAAGAACAATCTTACAGCCCTTATCCTGGCTTGTAAAGGATGTTGAGCTGCGTTTTTGGTTAAATATTTTCTGTGGGAGCTGTAATGTGAGTTTAATATCTATTAGAGTTATCTTGAAATAGAAATCTACAGATAAATTTGCAATAGTGCGTGCACACAGTCAGCACTAGCAGTGACTGTCACCCCCTTATCTGCCGACAGTACATTTGACACACAAACTAACACAATTTTTGAGGAGTAAATGCTTAGAAGATAGTCAATAGGTGTTGCTGTGGAGCTAACCAATTGTTTTGTTTACATTTTTTCATAGTTTTTTTTTTTTTTAACGAAACAGTTTGAATAGAAAATGTTGTATCTATTTTAAGAACATGAGAACGTCCATACTGGGTTAGATCAAAGGTCCATCTAGCCTAGTATCCTGTCTTCCAACCGTGGCCAATGCCAGGTACCCCAAAGGGAATGAACAGAACAGGTAATCATCAAGCGATCCATCCCCTGTCGCTCATTCCCAGCTTCTGGTTTCATTGGATTTCCTCCTCTCCCCTTTCTTCTTCCACTGGAACGCAAATCGTTGTGTTGGTTTTTAAGAGAACCAAACACCTTCCCAGTATACTGAGCATTCATTTTTTTTTTTTTTTTTTAGATTTTTCATTAGATAGCATATTTGGATTGATTTGGTCAAAACTTTGTAACAGCCTGGGTGCTGAAAAAGCAAGTAAGTTGGCAAAAGTTGGTCAGTATCTAATGATACAAAAGAGTGATAGACCTTGTTTAACTAATAGACGGTGAGGATTTTATTATCCTGTTCTTGTATTTTACTTATAGAATTGCAGGTGCTTCCTTTGGATGATGTGTGTAGCATTTTGTATTTGAGGAATGAATATACTCACTTACAAAGTGAGAGGGTTATGTTTCTTTTCTAAAACTTCTTGGTTTGTTTCCCAGTGTATTCTCAGGAAAAAAAACCCTCAATTTTGGGGCTGGGGTGCAGAGAGGGGTTTGGGAAGGAAAAAAATTGCCAACTCTGCTAGTAGTGAAAAGAGGGTCCAGATAGAAAACCCACAGGGTCTATTTCTTCTCCCTCTCTTGTGACCACAGAGTTCCATTGGGAAGTGGCATGGGATGGGATGGTAGCTCTACAGGGATCTCAGCATTCAGAGCTGTTTTCACTGTAACTGGCCTATTCATCTCCTCAAGAGCACTCCCACCTCTCCATTGTCAGGCCATCTCTCTCCCCTTTTTTGGGGAAGGAGATTCATTCTCATGCTGCCCTAAATGCAGCTACAGATATTTGTCAGGGATGGGTGTTGCTGCCCCCCTTCCTCCAGCTCTCAGTGTGCCTGGTGCACTCTTGGGATCTCCTAAGTGAGCCTCTGAGAGTCACTTGTAGGTGGGCAGATTGAGTTGGGCATTGCTTGAGGATACCCGTCCAAAGCTGGAGTTCTGAAGTGAGTTCTTGCATCATAAATGGATGGAGGAATTTGTGTTGTGGCTTTATTTCATAGGAATTATTATTTCGGCTGTCTTCTAAGAATTTGTAGAAGGCTCTAATCTCACCTTCAGTTGCTGCTTTGGTTCTGTCTCTCTAGATATCCGAATACAGCCTGTGAACTCCTGACCTCTGATGTGCCACAGATCAACGACAAGCTAGGAGGAGATGAAACTTTATTGAACATTCTGTATGACTTCTTGCATCACGAGCCGCCTTTGAACCCTTTGCTTGCCAGTTTCTTCAGCAAGACTATTGGGAATCTCATTGCAAGAAAAACTGAACAGGTAGTGATTGAGTCTGTTTTGATACAAACACGCTGATTACTAGTGGTTGTATGAGCACTGAACTGGCAATTTCTTCCCTCCTCCCCAGAGGAGGAAAATGCTGAGCTTTGTAGATCTGGTGTGGATTGCTGGAATTGGGAATGGAGTATGCATTTTGTAAGGCATCTTGTCAACCCTACCATTTTGATGTGTGTGAATTGTTTATGCACCTAGCAACTAGTACAGGGGTCGGCAACCTTTTAGAAGTGGTGTGCTGAGTCTTCATTTATTCACTCAAATTTAAGGTTTCGCGTGCCAGTAATACATTTTAACATTTTTAGAAGGTCTCTTTCTATAAGCCTATAATATAGAATTAAACTATTGTTGTATGTAAAGTAAATAAGGTTTTAAAAATGTTTAAGAAGCTGCATTTAAAATTAAATTAAAATGCAGAGCTCCCCGGACCGATGGCCAGGACCCAGGCAGTGTGAGTGCCACAGGTTGCCTACCCTTGAATTAGTAGATAGCTTTCACTTTTGCTTCAGAGGGGCAGTTGTGTCTGGGGTATTGCACGTTGCCCATACTTTGATGTTTTAACATATAAACTTGTCATACAAGTATTGTGCATACAGCTAAGAGGCTTGGAATATTTGCCATACAGTATTATGGGGATGAGTTATTATAATAATAATAATAATAATAATAATAATATTGGAGTTAACTCCATTCCAAATTTTACTTCCTTTTAACATGGAGATATTTTATACAAAGGAGCCTCAGTGGGATTAAAAATTCTTCAGCTTCACCCGTGTCCTCAATCTCCATATCTCTCAGTGGAATAGGATTTCTTTGGGATATGACAAAGGACTGTTAATGGAGCTCTGTTTGGCATTTCCTTGCTTTCAGAAGTTCCTTTGCTTCCCTATTCTCTCTCAAGAAGAATTCTTTATCCTCCTAGCTGTTTCTCATTGTTTGGTTGATTGAAACACAAATTTGGGGAGTAATGAGAGCTCTGCGACGTCACCTCCATGGATTGTACAGAAAAGTCATGTTGCATTTTTTTCTTTTAAAGGTGATTGGATTTTTGAGAGATAAAGACCAATTTATTAGCCTGGTACTAAAGCATATTGATACATCTGCAATGATGGACCTGCTGCTTCGTCTGATCAGCTGCGTGGAACCAGCACCTCTACGGCAGGAAGTATTAAACGTGAGGCTTGCTTAACGTTTCCCTGTGCTTGGTGTGGGGGGGAAGAAAGCATTTCTGAGGAGATATTACTCAGTTTCAAGTAATACGAGAGTAAATTCACTCCTCTTCTAAAGACATATTTTTCTTGCTTGTGCTAAGAGCCACAGATCTGGTGCAATAGGTACGTCAACCTGCTTGTAGTTTGGGGGCAGAATTAGGCCTGTCAGTCACTGGTAACAGGAATGCCCCACCTCCTGAAGATCCCATTGTTTGTTCCTGAGCCTCCAGTGAGCAGCAGGCTCAACAAGACCTCTTTGCTGCTGAGCTTTTCTGAGGGGAATTTCCAAACTTTATTTCATAGAATCATAGAATATCAGGGTTGTAAGGGACCTCAGGAGGTCATCTAGTCCAACCCCCTGCTCAAAGCAGGACCTAATCCCCAACTAAATCATCCCAGCCAGGGCTTTGTCAAGCCTGACCTTAAAAACCTCTAAGGAAGGAGATTCCACCACCTCCCTAGGTAACCCATTCCAGTGCCACCACCCTCCTAGTGAAAAAGTTTTTCCTAATATCCAACCTAAACCTCCCCAACTGCAACTTGAGACCATTACTCCTTGTTCTGTCATCTGCTACCACTGAGAACAGTCTAGATCCATCCTCTTTGGAACCCCCTTTCAGGTAGTTGAAAGCAGCTATCAAATCCCCCCTCATTCTTCTCTTCTGCAGACTAAACAATCCCAGTTCCCTCAGCCTCTCCTCATAAGTCATGTGCTCCAGCCCCCTAATCATTTTTGTTGCCCTCCGCGGGACTCTTTCCAATTTTTCCACATCCTTCTTGTAGTGTGGGGCCCAAAACTGAACACAGTACTCCAGATGAGGCCTCACCAATGTCGAATAGAGGGGAATGATCACGTCCCTCGATCTGCTGGAAATGCCCCTACTTATACAGCCCAAAATGTCGTTAGCCTTCTTGGCAACAAGGGCACACTGTTGACTCATATCCAGCTTCTCATCCACTGTAACCCCTAGGTCCTTTTCTGCAGAACTGCTTCCTAGCCATTCGATCCCTAGTCTGTAACAGTGCATGGGATTCTTCCGTCCTAAGTGCAGGACTCTGCACTTGTCTTTGTTGAACCTCATCAGGTTTCTTTTGGCCCAATCCTCTAATTTGTCTAGGTCTCTCTATATCCTATCTCTACCCTCCAGCATATCTACCACTCCTCCCAGTTTAGTGTCATCTGCAAACTTGCTGAGAGTGCAGTCCACGCCATCCTCCAGATCATTAATGAAGATATTGAACAAAACCGGCCCCAGGACCGACCCCTGGGGCACTCCGCTTGAAACCGGCTGCCAGCTAGACATGGAGCCATTGATCACTACCCGCTGAGCCCAACGATCTAGCCAGCTTTCTATCCACCTTATAGTCCATTCATCCATCCCATACTTCTTTAACTTGGTGGCAAGAATACTGTGGGAGACCGTATCAAAAGCTTTGCTAAAGTCAAGGAATAACACATCCACTGCTTTCCACAGAGTCAGTTATCGCCTCATAGAAGGCAATTAGGTTAGTCAGGCATGACTTGCCCTTGGTGAATCCATGCTGACTGTTCCTGATCACTTTCCTCTCCTCTAAGTGCTTCAGAATTGATTCCATGATTTTTCCAGGGAATGAGGTGAGGCTGACTGGCTTGTAGTTCCCCGGATCCTCCTCCTTCCCTTTTTAAAAGATGGGCACTACATTAGCCTTTTTCCAGTCATCCGGGACCTCCCCTGATCACCATGAGTTTTCAAAGATAATGGCCAATGGCCCTGCAATCACATCCGCCAACTCCTTTAGCACCCTCAGATGCAGCACATCCGGCCCCATGGACTTGTGCTCGTCCAGTTTTTCTAAATAGTCCCGAATCACTTTTTTCTCCACAGAGGGCTGGTCACCTTCTCCCCATGCTGTGCTGCCCAGTGCAGCAGTCTGGGAGCTGACCTTGTTTGTGAAGACAGAGGCAAAAAAATCATTGAGTACATTAGCTTTTTCCACATCCTCTGTTACTAGGTTGCCTCCCTCATTCAGTAAGGGGCCCACACTTTCCTTGACTTTCTTCTTGTAGCTAACATACCCGAAGAAACCCTTCTTGTTACTCTTAACATCTCTTGCTAGCTGCAACTCCAAGTGTGATTTGGCCTTTGTGATTTCACTCCTGCATGCCTGAGCAATATTTTTATACTCCTCCCTGGTCATTTGTCCAATCTTCCACTTCTTGTAAGCTGCTTTTTTGCGTTTAAGGTCAGCAAGGATTTCACTGCTAAGCCAAGCTGGTCGCCTGCCATATTTACTGTTCTTCTTCGAGTGATTGTTCACGTCCATTACACATTAGGTGTACGCGCGCCGCGTGCACGGACGTCGGAAACTTTTTCTCTTAGCGGCTCCCGTCGGGCCGGCAGGGCCCCCTGCTTCCCGCCAGAGCGGCGCCCCGCTCCAGGGTATATATATCCCTGCCGACCCCTCCAGTTCCTTCTTACCGTCCGTGGCGGCGTTGGAACAACTCTGTCTCTCGTCTGAGAGTGTCCCTTAGCACATACAGCCCTTGCAGGCCTCAGTTCCGTCGATCCTGGACTACTTACTGCCCCCCCTTTGAACCCCTAGCCACTTGCTCCCTCATGCACCTCTCGTGGAAGGTGGCGTTTCTCGTGGCCATCACATCGGCCAGGAGGGTATTGGAATTGAGGGACCTCACTTCAGAACCCCCTTATACAGTTTTTCATAAGGATAAGGTGTAGCTGAGGCCGCACTCTAAATTCCTTCCGAAAGTGGTATTGCAGTTTCACATGGGACAGGACATTTGTCTACCGGTGTTCTTCCCTAAACCCCATACGGACCCTCATCACCGCAGCCTGCATACCCTTGATGTTCGAAGGGCATTGGCATTCTACCTGGAACGGACCAGGTCGTTCCGCAGAACACCTCAGCTGTTCATTGCCATTGCGGAACGTATGAAAGGCTTGCCTATCTCGACACAGCGCTTGTCGGCATGGATTGTGCATTGTATACGCACGTGTTATGAGCTCGCCAATGTTCCGGCCCCAGAGATCCGGGACCACTCGACTAGGGCCCAAGTGTCCTCAACGGCCTTCTTGGCGCAGGTCCCTATCCAGGAGATCTGTAAGGCGGCCACCTGGTCGTCCGTGCATACGTTCACAGCCCACTACGCGATCCATCATCAGACCAGAGAGGACGCGATGGTCGGCCGGACTGTGCTACAGTCAGTTGTACCTTGACTCCTACCCACCTCCAATGGTAAGCTTGGGAATCACCTAATGTGTAATGGACGTGAACAATCACTCGAAGAAGAAAGAACGGTTACTTACCTTCTGTAACTGTTGTTCTTCGAGATGTGTTGTTCACGTCCATTACACTTCCCACCCTCCTTCCCCTCTGTCTGAGTCTCCGGCAAGAAGGAACCGGAGGGGTCGGGTCGGCAGGGATATATATACCCTGGAGCGGGACGCCGCTCTGGCGGGAAGGAGGGGGCCCTGCCGAACCGACGGGAGCCGCTAAGGGAAAAAGTTTCCGACGTCCGTGCACGCGGCGCGCGTACACCTAATGTGTAATGGACGTGAACAACACATCTCGAAGAACAACACTTACAGAAGGTAAGTAACCGTTCTTTCTTTCTACACATTGGGATGTTTTTTTCCTGCAACCTCAATAAGGATTCTTTAAAATACAGCCAGCTCCTCTGGACTCCTTTCCCCCTCATGTTGTTCTCCCAGGAAATCCTGCCCATCAGTTCCCTGAGGGAGTCAAAGTCTGCTTTTCTGAAGTCCAGGGTCCATATTCTGCTGCTCTCCTTTCTTCCTTGTGTCAGGATCCTGAACTACCATCTCATGGTCCCTGCCTCCCAGGTTCCCATCCACTTTTGCTTCCCCTACTAATTCTTCCCTGTTTGTGAGCAGCAGGTCTAGAAGAGCTCTGCCCCTAGTTGGTTCCTCCAGCACTTGCACCAGGAAATTGTCCCCTACAATTTCCAAAAACTTCCTGGATTGTCTGTGCACCACTGTATTGCTCTCCCAGCAGATATCAGGATGATTAAAGTCTCCCTTGAGAACCAGGGCCTGCAATCTGGTAACTTCTGCTAGTTGCCGGAAGAAAGCCTCGTCCACCTCCTCCCCCTGATCTGGTGGTCTATAGCAGACTCCCACCACGACATCACCCTTGTTGCTCACACTTCTAAACTTAATCCAGAGACTCTCAGGTTTTTCTGCAGTTTCATACCGAAGCTCTGAGCAGTCATACTCCTCTCTTACATACAATGCAACTCCCCCACCTTTTCTGCCCTGCCTGTCCTTCCTGAACAGTTTCTATCCATCCATGACAGTACTCCAGTCATGTGAGTTCTCCCACCAAGTCTCTGTTATTCCAATGACATCATAGTTCCTGACTGTGCCAGGACTTCCAGTTCTCCCTGCTTGTTTCCCAGGCTTCTTGTATTTGTGAATAGGAACTTAAGATAACTCGCTGATCGTCCTGCTTTCTCAGTCTGAGACAGGAGTCCTCCCCTCTTGCACTCTCCTGCTCGTGCTTCCTCCCTGTATCCCATTTCCCCACTTACCTCAGGGCTTTGGTCTCCTTCCCCTGGTGAACCTAGTTTAAAGCCCTCCTCACTAGGTTAGCCAGCCTGCTTGGGAAGATATTCTTCCCTCTCTTCGTTAGGTGGAGCCTGTCTCTGCCTAGCACTTCTCCTTCTTGGAACACCATCCCATGGTCGAAGAATCCAAAGCCTTCTCTTCGACACCACCTGCGTAGCCATTTGTTGACTTCCACAATTCGACGGTCTCTGTCCAGGCCTTCAGACTAACTGTCTCAATAACAGGCTCCTTGGGGATCCCTACTCATATTCCTTCTTGAGACCTCCATGGAAAAACCAGACCTATCTGGCCCGTGTGGATCCTATGCACAGAGAGGGCCAGAGCTTCTGGGAAGCCCATCAGTAAACCCCAAGCCAATACATTTCTAGAGAGACCTATAAAGGGCCCATGTGGAAGAGGGGAAACGACTAAGCCCAGCCTCTTCAAGGACAGGGAGATTGATAAACACAGGAACTATTTCTGGAGCAATCTCTGAGCCCAGTTTTGCTCCCCCCCTCAGAAACAGGCTCATGGGGACAAGCTTCTAAAGGGGAAATAAATGAATACTAAAATCAACGCTTGATCCACCTGCTCACCTTCATGAAGTGCAGCATGGCAGGTCAGCACAGCAAATATCAGACCATGAACATGTGCTGATTCCTCTAGGCATGAATATTCCCCAACCCCCCCAAAAAGGGAGGAGTTATTTCTTTTTAGGGAGGAAGGCTAACAGCCCAAATCAGAGAGAGGGAATCAAATAGTCAAAAACCAGCCAAACAAAAAAAACATTAGAGGATAGATTCTCTCAGGTACAAGTGTACTGAGTATTGTGAAACTAGGTTTAGGAGCTGCCCTAGATAAGCTATAACTTTACATCCTCCTTCATGCACCCTGGGAGAGTGTAATAGAGGGAAAGGGATTTCCTGCCACACCAGAAAGATTGGTAAAGTATCAGGCTGTTATCCCAAGCTGCAACTTTGGGTCGCCATGTGCCATACAATGCATATGTGGTAGAGAGAGTGGAGGTATGTGTAGGACAAGCGAACAAACAGGAAATGGATGCTGGCATCTTTTGTGGAATAGAGAGGGAGGAACTATGTGTTTAAGATACAAGATCAGATACGTTGGGAGCAGCTAAATTGGGATGGGCCTTGAAGGGAAGGACCAGAAGTTGGATTTTGACACAGTGGAGAAAAGGAAGCCAGTGGAGGGATGTAAAGAAGGGGTTATAACTTGATTAAAATGACAGGTTAGTCTTAGTAGCAGCATTTTGGTTGGGCTTGTTTGTGTGACGTGGGTGTCAGATACGCCAGAGAGAAGAGGTCAAGACATGAAATAAGGACTTGAATGGTAGTTTTAGTTGTATGGGCAAAGAGAATAGACTGTTTCTTGGAAATGTTATGGCAACAGAAATAGCACAGTTTAGATACGGACAGGATGTATGGGTCTAAAGAGAGAGAGTGAAGTCAAAGCTGCCCATGTTATGAGTTTGAGTGGGAGGATAGTCGTAATATCAATAGCAAGAAAGGGAGTTCATTTTTTTGCCATGTTGAGTTTAAGATGATTGCCGGACTTACACAAGGAGATATTGAAGAGACTGGCCTAAGATTAGGGATTTGGATAGGGAGTGACAGGTCAGGGGTACAGAGATAAATTTGAG
Source organism: Trachemys scripta elegans (assembly GCF_013100865.1). Classification (NCBI taxonomy): domain Eukaryota; kingdom Metazoa; phylum Chordata; order Testudines; family Emydidae; genus Trachemys; species Trachemys scripta. The sequence continues at coordinate 506,854 of NC_048298.1, read as the reverse complement.
TCATCAGCATGAAGACAGTAGTTGAAGCCACGTCAGCATATAAGATCCCATGGAAAGTGGGTGTAGATGGAGGAGGAGGGAGTCTGAGGGACCCCCACTGATAAAGGGAAATGGGTGGAGGAGGGAGACTCCAAATGAGACACAAGAAATGAACAGAGAGGTAGGAGGATAATTAGGAGCAGATGGGATTGTACAAACTAAGGGAGGACAGGATTTTGAACAGTTAGGGAATGGTCAGTGGTGTTCAGAGCAGCTAAGAGATTAAAAAGGATGGAATAAAGGTCCTGAGATTTGGTTAGGAAGAAATCACTGGAAGCTTCAGTAAGAACAGTTTCAGAGGAGTGGAGAGGGCAGAAGCCAAGTGGAAGATAAAGTGGAGGAGAGGAGCTTTGGTATAATGGTTATAGGTGGCATGGTTAGGAGGTGAAGAGAATAAGAGGAGATAGGGCAATAGTTGAGAGGGTAGGAGGAGGTAAAGCGTTGGACCAGTGTCCCACCCAAAGGAGGACCACTTTTTATGAAAGTAGGAAGACCAAGTTTACCCTAGTAGCACTGTTGTGGCAACTGACAATTTTAACAGTTTTCTGTAATGTAAACCGAGCTTCAGGACTATCTTTAATCACTTGATAGTAGGGTGATGGGAACCATATAACTAGATTTATGGATCTTGTCCTTTCCCCTCAGCCAATGCAGAATTGTTATGGCAGTATATTTTAGAGTACTGTGTCCACTTTCCTTAGGAGAATATTCCCTGATCGAATAGACTTCACAGATAGGAAATGTTTCCTTTGTAATCAGCCTGCTCACCTCTTACTTCCTTTCTGGTTGTTTATGGTGGCTGAGACCCTTCTGGGAGAGAAGGGGCTTTGTAAAAGTCTGTCCTAATAAAGGTCCAGCTAGTGTTAATGGTGGGGAATGATGCCCTCCTGGAGAGGGGAGCAGGTTGCTGGGACCTAGTGTCCCTAGAACAGTGCCCTCACCTGGGCTGAAGAGGAAAGAGAAGAAAGCACATGTTAAAACCCAGATTAGTAAATCCAGTTTGAATATAAACATAGTTCAGATTCAGACAGGGAACCACATTCTTGACTAACTTGCTCAGTGTTTTCTGAAGATGTTACTCCCTTGTCTGCTTATATCTTGATCTTAATTCCAGTGGTCTGGAAGTTGAAATTGGACAAATCCAGACTGGAAATAATTACCATCACTGTTAAAAAATTGCATCTTAACCACTGGAATAGCTTACCAAGGGTCGTGGTGGATTCTCCATTACTGGCCACTTTTAAATCAAGAGTGGATGTTTTTCTAAAAGATCTGCTCTAGTTCAAACAGGAATTAATTCATGGAAGTTCTCTGGCCAGTTATGAAGGAGGGCAGGCTAGATGTTAACAGTGGTCCCTTTTGGCCTTACAACCTGTTCATCTATGGGCACAATATGCTAGGTGGTATTGGCACAGGTATCCTTCGTGGTTGAGGTCAGATCACAAAAACTACTAGGCCCATTGCTTGAGACTTTAGACTTAATTAAGGTGTTTGACTTGGTACTGCATGAAATTTTGATTCAAAACCCCCGTAGATGGTATAAAATTAAAATAGGACACATTAAATGGATTAAAATCTGGATAATTGATAGGTCTCAAAATGTAATTGTAAACTGCCAGTCATCATCGAAAAGGTATGTTTCTAATGGGGTGCTAGAGGGATTGGTTCTGGTGTCCACAATTCAAGAATGTTGATAAATTGGAGAGGGTTCAGAGAAGAGCCATGAGAATGACTGAAGGACTCAGAAACATGCCTTATAGTAATAGATTCAAAGCTCTGAATCTATCTAGCTTAACTTAGAGAAGGTTATGCGGTGACTTGATTACCTACATGGGGAACAAATATTTAATAGTGAGCTCTTCAGTCTAGCATATAAAGGTCTAACACTATCCAATGGCTGGAAGTTGAAGTTAGACAAATTCAGATTGGAGTGTAAATAAGATGTACATTTTAAGCAGTGAAAGTAATTACCCATTGGAACAGTTCACCAATGGTCGTGGTGGATTCTCCAACACTGACAGTTTTAAAATCGAGATTGGATATTTTTTATGTAAAATATCTGCTCTGTGAATTATAGTGGGGAAGTTTATGGTCTGTGTATACAGGAGGTTAGTTTAGATTAGATTATCACAAAGGTTCCTTTTGGTTTTGGAATCTATTAATCTATTATATATATAAAACTAGAGATTTAAAACAAGACACATTGTAAGAAAAAAATATGCATTGGCCAGGAAATGGATCTGATGACCTATTAGGTTATTCATCTCTCTTTTCTGAGATTCCATAATATTTATTTGTGTTAAGAAACATAGTGAATCCATCTTAGTTGGCTTCAACTCCCATTACATTTACTGACTTGGTCTGGCAGTTGTTGCAGGGACAATACGTAGCAAAGATTTGATGTTTATTTGGTCAGTGCAAATTAACATACAACAATTTCTAGCCCTGAGGAAGTAGAGTATAGTGCTTATGTCTTGTAGACTGTGAAATAGAGGGAGACTAATTTTCCTAACTGTATGTATCCGATGCTAAGCAGTGCTTGCCGTAAGTAGTAACTGACCGAGTTATGTGATCTCAAACCAGGGGCTCTTTGCTTTCTCCTCAGTGGCTTAATGAAGCAAAAGTAATTCAGAGACTTGTGGAGCTGATCCATTCGAGCCAGGATGAGGATGTGAGTGTGACATCATTTATTTTTTGTCTGATTTTGTAAACTGAATAAGAGGTCTAGCAGCACGGGCACTTGAGAGTACTCTTTCTCTAACTCTTGGAAGAATGCCCATCTTGCTAATGGGAAGAGAATAGTAATGGAGAGTATGTGTGGCAGTGCTGTCCTTCGTTTGAGTACTGAGCCTGACATCAACTAAAGGGGTTTTCTCTAGTCATTTGAGTACCAGTTTCCTGATTATTCTAAGCCAAACTCTGTATGATATGAATTTAGATGAAATCCTTACGATCGATGATGATTCAATGAGGTTTATTGAAAACATGCTACTTGGAGTATGCTATTGGAAGACTTTGACAACTGGCTAGTAGTGGTCTTTAGCTAATTTTTTAAGCCAAAAACAATGTTTTTGTTTTAATATCCTACTAAAATCTATAAGATGCACTTATTTGAGCCTGTGCAAGAAATGTGCCAAATATTAGATTATACAGATAAAAAAGGACAGCTCAAATTATTTTTTTTTCCAGCCATTTTCACCTAACATATAATCTTGGTTTTGGAGTTTAGCCCATTACATGAATCCATCACATCTGGGTATCCTGATTGCAGTCACTGGTGCTGAAAGGTTAAGACCAGAAAACATTAGGGTAATTTTCCATTTCTGTTTTAGCTAGGTGTATTTGATCTGGTTGTTCACCACCAACACATCACCACAATTGTCAGCAGCAAAATGAATTCAGTGGTTGTATAATGATTTTCTTGTTATGCTGTTTGTGCTTTTACTGGAAGGGTCAAATTCTGATGTCATCACATTTGAAGTTACCCCTTTGTGAAAGTACATGGGAAACAGATAGATAGTTTGTGAACTTAGGTATCTTCAGCAATCTTATTGAATAGGTGAAGGTTACAGTACCAAGATGGCCATGTAGAGTGTCTAAACAAATGGCTTGGATACCTATTATGGTATCCAAGATACCAGATACCTATTATGACAGACAATCAAAAAAAATACAGCAACTAAAGGTTTGTAACACAAACCAGTGGCATTTAAGGAATTTTGTCAAAGAACTCTTTTGTGTGTTTCATATTTTTAAGGAAGTAAGAAATATTACTGAGTAGAGATAAGCAAAGATGAAACCTCTGCAGTAACAGTCTTGCCCTAAAAAGGAAAGAAGAAAAACCTCATTTTTAAATTTTAGTTTATTTTAACTTATGATTTAAAGAATCTAAAATCTTTCTGTTAATTATGTTGCTGATATGAATGATGCTATGAAGATATAAGCTTGGATTGAAAGCTAGTTAATTAAGGCAGAATATATCTGATCTTCCATGTTATCTTGGAGTACTGCTGGCTTTCATGGATTTCTGGCTGCTGTTCTCTCTTCTGTCCCAACTGCATTACATTTTCTCTGAAGATCACGATGAACCCAGCTGTGTAGTTAGTACTTAAATGTGACCTTTGACATTGTTTACAGAGGCAATCAAATGCTTCCCAGACCTTGTGTGATATCATAAGACTGAGCAGAGACCAGGGCAACCAGCTACAGGAGATATCGGAGCCTGACCCGCTTCTCACAGCACTGGAATCGTAAGTACATGTCAGAAGAGTATTACTAAACTAAAATGACTTGCTGGCACTGTTATTTCCTGACATGGCATGAACTGTGCAGTAAATAATCTCAGACCTTTGCCACACTCCTCACAATGGTTCTAACTAATGATATTTATTGTTGCTACATTATGATAACACCCAAAGGCCCCAGTCAAGCCTTACTGTACTTTTGCATTGTACAAAGACACAGGAAAACTTGGTCTCTGCCCTGAAAAGCCTATGCTGATAAAAAAGACACTACCGTTGAGAGTGACAAACAGAAGGGAACTGAGAAGAAGGTCATGGTAATAATGTTCTCACCATAGTATCTGACAACTTCATAGACATGAATTTATTTACACAACTCCCCTATGAGATTGAGGGGTGGTATCCCCAGTTTACAGCTGGGGATCTGAGGCTCAGACAGTTTAAAGCCAAAACTCTCCATTAATTTTGTGTGTCAAACTTGAGACCTCTAGGGCTTGATTCTCAAGTGTACGTAGCATGTCTCTAGCATGCTGTATGTTCCAAGCACAGCTGCAATCAACACTTCTAGAGATCTGGCCCAAGGTGTCTCGTGAGGCACCCTGAAAGTGAGAAAAACACAGTTAGTGGCCACCTGTGAACATTTTAGTTTGTGACTTGTCCAGTGTTGCATAGAAACTCTGTGGTAGGGGTTGGGAAAGAATTCAGTTCTCCAGGGTGGCATTCAGTTGCCTTATCTATGAGACCATCCTGTCTCTTCTTGCAATCCTCTGCATCATTCTCTACACACCTTCCAATTTCTGTGACAAATGAGGTAGGGGTCCTCAGGGCCGGCTCCAGGCACCAGCCCACCAAGCTTGTGCTTAGGGTGGCACCTGGAGGGGGGTGGCGCGGTGCAGCGCTCCAGCTCCGGCCACCGGGGAGAGTGGGGCTGCGACTAGGCTCGCTGCCCTCCCCGCGGCGCCGCGACTGGGCTCGCCGCCGGGGAGAGCGGAGCCCCGGCCGGGGCTCACCGCCCTCCCCGCGGCGCTGCGACTGGGCTCGCCGCCGGGGAGAGCAGAGCCCCGGCTGGGGCTCACCGCCCTCTCCCCCAGCGCCCTCCCCTGCCGCACTGGCAAAAAAAACAGAGCCGACCCTGGGGGTCCTACAGACAATAGCATCCTTCACTACACAACCATTCCCAGAGCACAGTCCATGCTGTGCACTGAACTAGGAAGGGGCCCCATAGAAAAATATAAGCCCAGAGGGGCCAAATTGAGGTTGCACAGGCAACCTGAATTCTGGCATTTCCTCTGGATGCTTGATTTTGCAACCTTAATACTGTTCTTTTAACATAAGTGATTTGTGTGTAATTTCCTAATTATTTGTATCAAACATTCTAAAAATATTCACTTCAGTTTTGAGACTAAGCATGAGATTTTTTTTTTAGGCCAAAAGGAATTATTTTGTCAAGAAGGGGGTGGGGGAAATCAAAAACAGGGTTGCACTGAATGGAGCTCATCTTTAAGTAGTGAAATGAAAAACAGGAGAGCTTAGGGCTTGAAAATTCTACTCATTCACTTGTCTCGTCAAGTGTAGGTAGCTTTCTTGGTGTGTGGAACGATGCAGGTAATTTTGCAGAATCTAAGCTTTCAGTTTATACAGGAAAAAAAATAATTGAGAGCCTCTGTGCATTCCCACAAGGGATATGGTGCTCCAGTTGCTTAGCTGCAGAACTGCCTTGGTAAGCCAGGTCTGTTAGGAGGCACATGATAGATCTTGCATGAGGTTGATGTTAGCACCCTAGTCCATATAAGGGAATCCATAACTTTAACTGCTTCAGTTCCTTTGCTGCTGCTGCAGGGAGCAAACTGAACTTTCCCTCATGCCCTCAGACTAGATCTTCTCTTAGCCTAGCTTAATGCTTTCTTGTCAATAGTTAGTTTAGAGCATTATACGACAGCTCCATTTATATAGCTTCCCTCATCCTGAGGGTCTTCAGTTCCTTGCCAGGACTGTGTTGGACTCTGAGTCTTGTATGAGCTTCAAGAGATGTGCCCTCTTGCCTGATGATTGTACCAGAAATGGACACCTATTTCTGGTGTTCTCTATGTCTGGGCGAGACCCACTTGGTAACCCAGTGCATGGTTTGCTGTGTATTCACTGCCTGTGCTGGAAGGGATTGATGCCTGAGGTTCCAGGCTCTAAATGCCTTCAGCCTGATATTCAGAGAGGCCCATCAAGGGCACCAAGACCGGCCTTCATGCCAAGGTACATTTTTCTGCTCTGGCTTCACCTCTGTGCTTTATCACAGGCTTGAGATCTGAATCTTTTTTGCCCACTACTGGGAGCAAATCCTTTACCTACCACCATCTGACTCCACTGGTGCCAGTTTAATCTTAATAGGTGGTGTCAGTACCTATTTAGGCCTCAGTAGCCTTTAGTGATGATATAGGAAGCACCGACCTTGGTGTCCGCTCCTTACTCGCACTTTTGCTCTTGGAACTGACTCTGGACTTGTCTTCCGATGCTGATGCCTCTGTTTTGGAACCAAAAGTCCACATGCATGCTCCTCCAGGTAAAAGGAAGGAGAAGAGGAAGCACATCTTCCCACAAGAGGGGCTCAAGCAGAAGAAAAAAGGAAGTGCCATCTCTCTCCTCCTTTGTGCTTTCTGACCTATGAGTTCTTTGAAGAGGCTCAAATGGCACTGCTGTCCCCTCTTCTCTATGCGGGATGTCTCTGGACTGACTAATTTAGACTCCTTGTTATTTTGGATCCAAAACTTTTATTCTCTCTTTGCCCAAGGGGCATCCACTATTGAAGCTACTAGCCACCTGTCTGCATGCTTTTCCGTTGCTTCGCTTGGTACCTGGATAGACTTTCTCTGGTCTCAAACCAGAACCACCTCAGAATAGCTTCATCCCCTTCAGAAATTAAGCTGGAGGGTCCCGGACTTCGAGATTCCAGTCTTCTTCCCTCATCTCAAATCCAAGCATCATGTAAGGCCCTCTTCAGCTCCTTATGTGGCCCTTATACAGGACTCCATGAAAGCCCTGCTGGAGACTGTGAGAACAATTGCAGCACTAACCTCCCTCCTGATCCTGATACCTCTTCTGGCACCATTGCCTCCCTCAGCACCGATCCCCCTCATCAATGCCTATTCCTCACTCAGCACCAACATAAACTTCCTTACCAGCACCAATGCCTGCATCAGACCCCTCTCATCTGCAGAAAGGGTCTGCCTATTTTTGAGGAATGGAATGAGACTCCCTCAGAAAGACCATACAAATCCCCTTTGGAGGAACATTTAGATGGCACCTCAGCAGAATATTATATTAGTGCTTCATCTGTTTTTTCTCCTGACTAACAGAGATAGTTTCACGCAAAGTCCACTTATCTTTATATAGAAGCTGTCAATCTCTGGAATTGATGCATCTGTCACCAGGACACTCGCTCAGCAGTGCACCTTCTGGGGGTGCGGAGCATTCTCTCAGACTGCCTCAGTAGGCATTTCTCTAGAGACCATGAGTGGGAACTGCATGACTCGGTACTGCAGAGCATCTTTCAATAATGGAGATTCTTGTTTGGGGATCTCTTTGTATCTCAAGAGAACAGCCTACTGATCCTGAGTGGCCAGAGGAGATGCATTTCTAGTACAGCGTTCGGAACCCCCGATGTACTCATTCCCATCCTTTCCCTTTTGCCCTGAGTCCTGAGAGAGTGCAAACAAGACGAAGTGTCGGTGATCCTAATGGCTATTCAGGTTCACCAGCTTTCTCTAGATGTCCTCACATTTTGACCCAGGACAAGGGCAAGATCTTCTGTCCCAATCCAACATCTCTCCAGTTAGCAGCTTTGTATTTGGATGGACACTGAGCTTAGAAAGGGTTTGCTCAGTGGCCATCCCATTCATCATTAGCAATAGCAGAAAAGACTCCAGGAGAAAATGAAATGGAAAACATTCTGTACCTGGTGCCAGCATCGCTGGATATCCCCCGAAAGTTCCCAAATCCCTTCTTATTCTGACTATCTCCCATCTCTAAATATTTCAGAGCTGTCCCTCAGCACCATGCAAGTACACTTGGTAGCTATTAGTGTTTTTCACTCTCCAGTGGACAATCATTCAGTCTTTGCCCATCTGACTACAGTAAGATTTCAGAAGGGGCTTGTCACAATCTTTCTTCAGTGCTCAAATATGGGACCTCACTTCAGTCCTTTCAGCATGAACAAATCTCCCATTCGAGCCTTTAGCTTCATGTATCTTCACTCCTCTGTGAAGAAGGTTGCCTTTCTGGCTGCAGTGATTGCAAGTAGAAAAGCAGGTGAGCTGGGGCTCTTATGGCAGACCTTCCCTATATGGTCTTCCATGAGGATAAAATTTCGTTGAGGTTACATCCAAAATCGATTCCTAAAGTAATCTTGGAATTCCATCTGAGCCAGGTCGTCCATCTACCTATCTTCTATTCAAAACCCTACGCCTCCAGAGAATACAGGAAGCTCCACTCTTTGGATGTCCGTCGAGCATTGACATTCTGCCCTCGGAGGACAAAACCCTTCAGGAAATCTCCCAAACTATTTGTATCTTTCACCAACCTATGAGAAGGGGAATCTCAGACTGCATCCTGGTTTGTTATGAGTTAACGGTGACCGCTCCCACAAGATGTTAGAGCCCACTTGATCAGAATCCATGCTGCATCAGTAGCTTCCTTCTGTGATGTCCCCCTTCTGGAGATCTGTGGCGCAGCCACACATGGCTCTGTGCATAACCTTTGTGAGACAGTACACCATGATACAAGATTCTACAACAGATGTATCCTTTGGGATAATGGTCATCTATTCTGTGGTACAGCAGGGCCCCTTGCATCCTCCTCCTCCTCCTCCTCAGTGAATACTGCTTGTGAGTCATCGCAAGTGGAATACACACAGGGACCATCACTTGAAGGAGCAAAAGAGATAACTGGAGTTCTTCCAGATGTGTACATAGTTGTAGTCCACTATCCACCTTCCTCCTCTGCTCTGGATCCTTATTGTAAAGTTATTTGGGATAGAGAAGGAACTGGAGAGGTGATTGGTCCTCAGTGGTCCTTTATACCCTTGGTTTGGAGCATGAGGAGAAGGGTGCAGGCCTGGACAACGGACACACTGCTAGTGAAAAATCTTCCTGTTTCAGGTGCATGGTGCACATGTGCACTGCGAATGGAATACACAGGGGATACCACCCATCTCGGAGAGCTCCAGTGACTGTTCAGGGTAAATAACCTCTCTTTGTGAAAACCTGTGGAAGCAGTGAGAGTTAGGGATTAACGACTGAAGTGCATAGACTTGGAAAGCATTGTTTGTAGCCCCACCTATGACTTTGCAAAGTGGGAAAGCTCCTTTGTACTGGTTTTTGGAGGAATGTTCAAAACATATTTGTAGAAGCCACTTTGGAAAAAGAGATTTGGACACAGATGTGGAAATAGAGATTGCATTCAAATCATTATGGATGAGTGAGAGAGTGCGCAGTGCCAATCAAAACCTTGTCTTGATGCTGTCTTTTGTTTATTGTACACATTAGACTACAGTGGCACAAAATGGGCAATCAAGGATTGCCTGTTTGTCACACATTAGGCAGTAGAGGTACTACCTGCCTACATTTGTGCTGGTCAGTCCCTAAGCCTGAGTTGGAGAGTCACATCTGTGTATTTATATTTTTTAAAGCCAGAGGTGACTCTTATGAAATCTAGCCTGACCTACAACACAAAACAGGCCACCAGCTTTCCCCCATTGATTTGTGCATGTAGCCCAATAACCCTGTGGTGGTGCTAGGGCATATTGCTTAGGAATATATTAAATCTTTACTTAAAGGCACCCCAAGGTGTAGATTTTACCACTTTTCTTGCTGGTAATTTGTTCCAGTAGACAATTACCACCACTGTTGAAAATTTGCATCTTATTTACAGTTTGAGTCCTACTGACTTCAGTTTCCAGTCATTTGATCTTATTATGCCTTTGGCAGATAGATTAAAGTCCAGTAGCATTTGATATCTTCTCCATGGGATCTGTACAGGTACTTATAGACTGTGATCAAGTTACCTTTTAACCTTCTCTTTGATAAGTTAAATAGATTGAGTGCACTGCATTGGCTAGCTAGCAGCTCATAATGTGGAGACATTCCTCTGCTCATGGGAGATAGAGCCACTTTTTGGTCGGTGGTGTAATCAGGTACATGCCGAAACCATGGATAAACAGACTCCTAGACCTGACATAAGTCTATCCCTGGCATATCTGCCACTGAGAGGGGAGTTCCCCTCATCCGTCTTCCAAAGAATTGCTGTTTCTTTATTTCAGAAAGGGAGTGAGTTATTAAAATTAAAACAATGAATACTGCAAACTATTTGTATCTCTAATGCCTTTCTTTAACTCCTGTGTGTCATTTAACAGGCAGGAATGCGTGGAGCAGCTTTTGAAAAACATGTTTGATGGAGACCAGACTGAAAACTGCATAGTGAATGGAACTCAGATTTTATTAACGTTATTGGAGACAAGGCGCTCTGGGTAGGTTTACTCCCCTCAGCAAGGAAATGTTACAGCTCAAAATCTAGTTTGACTTTGTTCAAAAAATAAGTACCTGGCATACTTTCAAGGGCTGCCTAAAATAAATACAAGAAAAGCTGTTTTTAAATGTAATAGTTGTGCTTCCAGGTAGCATCTCAGGGTTGTAACCGCTTTGTGATAGGGGCAAACACATAGGAAAGCACATCTTTACACCAGAGCACTTACAATCTAAATAAAAACAGAAGGTGGGAGAAAGAGGTACAACATAAACATGGTCATGATGGGAACATGGCTTTTTAGTTCCAATTCTTCATTTTTAATTTTTTTTTTTTTTTTTTTAATTTCTATGTTTGTGGGGACAAATGAGGGAGAATGGCAGGAGGAGGAAGAATAAACAGGAGTAAGGAAGTGGGGAAAAGGAAGACATGGAAGAGAGGCACCAAGGGGGAAGTAGGGAGAATAAGAAAGAAGAACAAAAGGAAGAATGGAGGGGAGCATGGAGGGCTGGTAGTGGGGGAAGAAGGGCAGGGGACAAGGCTTGGGCAAACAATCAACCAGCAAACAGAAAATAATATTCAAAGCTGAAATTGTAAAAATTGGAATATGGACACCAAAGAGCCTGGGGCTGTGATGATCTGAAATGGCAGGGCTCAAAGGTTCCTGGCTGGGTCTCTCCCATTTGTTGCACACAGTAGGCAGAAGAATAATTTCTTCAGACATCTGGACTGGGAGAATGCTATAACTAAGGGGAGGCACACTTCACTGTCTCATTGCATACACCTAGGAACTCCTAGCATCCCTCCACAATCTCCCTGCGTGCCTCCAACCTACCTCTATCCCCCATGCCAGGGGCTCTTTGCATCCTCATACCCCTCTCCCCCCATACAAGAGTCACTCATTCCCCTCATGTCAGGGCCTCTGGCACACCCCTGTTCCCCCATACTCGGGTCATCCATTCTCTCCCATGTCAGGGACTTTGTGTGTGCCTCTTCCCCAAATGCCTTTCCATTTCCCTTCCTTCCTCTCTGTCTCCTTCAGTCTGTCAGAGAGGGGTATTGTTACGCTGGCATATGCTAATTTCTGCCGTCAGCAAGTTCTTTGATCTGTAGAAAAATTAGAAGTGATTGAAACTGTGGCTGGGATAACCAGATGCGTTGGGCTCCGTGCCCCCATTTGCCCCTTTTGTTTTTTCTGTTTTTTACCATAATCAATAGGGCTCTGATCATTCCCTGACAGTTTGATCAGATGAGGTGTTCAAAACTTATCATGTTACATCCAGACAGAAAATGCCAACAAGCTGAGTGCAGGGACCGCACAAGGTCAGCCAATAACTCTCCAGACAGTAAATGGGGACTGGAATCCTAGAAATGTAGAGCTGGAAGGAACCTCAAGAGGTGATCCTATGTAGCCCTCTGTGCTGAGGCAGGACCAAGTAAACCTAGACCAGGGGTCTCAAACATGCGGATGTGGCCCCAGAGTTATTTGCTGCAGTCCGCCAAGCTCCCCGCCCCACCGGAGTTATTTGCTGTGGCCTGTCAAGCTCTCCTCACCCGCTGTCCCCTCTTTCCCCCCAGCGCGCTGCGTCCCCACTCCTCTGCCTACTTCCAGGCACTTCCTGCCACCAAACAGCTGTTTGGCAGCGCTTAGAACTTTCCAGGATGGAGGCGGGAGGAGCGGGGAGCCATGCGCTTGGGGGAGGAGGCAGAGAAGAGGCAGGGCAGGGATTTGGGGAAGGGGTTGGAATAGGGGCGCAGGGAAAGGGTGGGAAGAGGTGGGGCCTCATGGAAGGGGTGGAGTGGGGGTGGGGGCAGAGTTGGGGGGCTTTTGTATCTTTATATGAAAAGGTATCATTTTTGTTGCTCTCCTTTGGACTGTTTCCAGTTTATCCACCTCTTTCCCAAAAGTGTGGTGCCCAGAATTGGACACTACTTCAGCTGAGGCCTCACCAGTTCTGAGTAGAGCAGGACAATTACCTCCTTTGTCTTACATGCAACACTCCAGTTAATACACCCCTGAATGATAATAGCCTTTTTCACAACTACATCACTTTGTTGACTTGACTCCGTTTGTGATAGACTAGAACCCCAGATCCTTTTCAGCAGAACTGCTCGTCTACCGGAAACTCCTTCCTGTTTGCTCAGAACAGACGGAAGGAAGTGTAGGTTTGCAAGGCCATCAGGAGACTTGCGAAGCAAGAATTATTTTGTGGTTACGGCACTGGCAGTGACTCGACATCTGGATTCAGTTTCCACCTCTGCCACAGATAGCTTGTGGGGGCTCAGGGAAAATCACTTAATTTCTCTGTGGCTCATTTCTTCATCTGTCAAAGGAAGATAATGCTTCCCTGCCTCTCAAGGGTTCGTAATGTTTGTTGTGCATTCAAAAATACTCAAGTGATCGGGGCTATATCAGCTAGTGTATTTGCATTATTCTTGCTAAACATGTCTTGAAGTTTTGTTATAGCGTTTAACAGTTGTGTACAAGATTAACACTTCCAGATACATCTTTAATGCTTAAATATTTCAGAAATGTTAAACACAAGGACATATTTTAATTCTTTTTCCTTGCTGTCCTTGGTATGATGAGTAAACAGTAATTTACTCTGTCATCTCATTCTGCTTCATGGATTTGTATTTACATAGTACTTTAAACTTCAGCCAGCAGTAAACAGTTCCTCTTGGAAAATAGCTGTGGATTTGAAGAGGGAATGACAAGGCAGATAATAGGGTTGGGATGGGTTTCTGATGAAGTCAAGCATGACTACTCTTGGTGGTTTTGTCCAAGTTTTGAATATTACATTTTATCTTTCTCCCTACAGAGTGGAGGGACTGATGGACTCATTCTCTCAGGGATTTGAAAGGTCTTACACTGTCAATAGCAGCATCTTACATGGTATTGAACCACGGCTAAAGGATTTTCACCAGCTTCTACTCAATCCCCCTAAGGTAAAGCACCTCAGACCTTCCTATGTTCACAGTAGCTGACAACATGCACGTCAGAGGTTTTCTTTCCTCTCTGTGTAGGATCATTTACCTCCTGGATATTTTCAGTTTTGCTCACCTAAAAGCATCATGTACTAAAAAAACCCAAATCCTACAATAAATTAACTTAAACCCTCAAAGAGAAATTCAGAGTTCAGTTTTAGACTTTAGATGTCTAGGTACCAAGTGGTGGGATTTGGCGGCTGAGTTGCTGTATTTGAGTAACATTCAGGATATTGTTTTATTGTAACTAGGGTTTTGGAGAGTGTGTGGGGAAAGGAAGCATTTCCAAATATAGCCTGTTGGAATTCACAAATGTTCTGATTGGCATGCAAGTCTGCTATTAATCCCAGGGGATAGTCAGATTATCAATAGGTGTCTCTGTCTCCTATAGGGCAGGACTTCTGTCCTGTCACGAGCCCATTGTAATAAAGATTTGTATTTACTCATTGGTGGTTGTAGCTTTCTGAAATTTGATATAGAAAATACTATCTGAATATTGTTAGTTTTGATTCAGAAGTTCTTTAATTTCACTTACTGTATTGTCCCTAAACATGACTCAATGGGTAGAAGGAAAGGCTGACTTAGGCATCAAACAGTTTCCTTAGCCGAGGAGGTTTATATGAAGCCGACTGAATGTAAAATCAGACTGATTAGAGTAATGACATTTTGACCTATGTAGAGATGGATTCAAAATCTGGTACCTTTTTCTGTTTGTGGTAGAAAATGTCTATCCTGACTACAATTGGTGTCTTGGAGGAGCCATTGGGGAATGCTCGTCTTCATGGAGCTCGACTAATAGCTGCTCTGCTTCACACAAACACTCCCAGTATTAACTATGAACTATGCAGACTCAATACCATGGATTTATTACTTGTGAGTAATACAGTGTGACATATTGTGGAAGAATATGCTGTTTAAAGAGAGAACGTTATCTGTGATCTGTACAGTACAAAGACAGATACACTGTATCTGATGTATGCCTGTTTGAGTGTGTAATTAATTGCTTAATCTCCTGAAAGTAGGAATACCTATTCTCAAACTAGTCTTTATAACATAATTATAGTTGGTTAATGTGTTGAAACACACCTCAAACTTTCAAGATAGGAAGCAAGATAGAAAGTATAGTAAGAGGCCACCCTGGCTTAACCAGGAGATCTTCTCTTGCTTCTCATAAACCAGAGAAATATAGCCTAGACCAGGGGTTCTCAGGACAAATTTTTTGGAAGCCTCAGAGTGTGCCGCTCTCACACTTTCCCCTAAAATACTTAATTAGCTTTAGAAAAAACAAATAAATATGCACATAGACACGGCCAAATCATTGTAATTTATTTATTGCTAGCTAGTAAATCTGTTGTGAAAAATGATATTGACAAACATACAAGTATAACTTTTCACAGCAGACTTACTCAGCCCTGCCAAGCCTGGGGACAAATTAAGCCCTGTATTGGGGGTCAGGGGAAGCAGCAGGGGCCAGGGACAATGGAGGTTGGAGGGTGGAGGGCTGGGGGAGTCAATGGGGGGCTGGGCCTAAAGCCCTGCGGCCAGAGCCTGAAACCCCAGAGTCTGGAGCCTGCCGCTGCTCAACCAGAGCCCGGAGCTGGAGCCTGAAGCCCCTCGGCCAGAACCTGCCGCCCCACCACCCCAGAACTGAGGCCCAAAGCCTGAGCCCCACCACCCCGGGAAGCTGAGGAACTCACCAGCTGTCTGCTCCTCCAGCGTTGTGCCCAGGTGTCTCCAAAGGGGTGCAGAGCCCAACCCCGGCTGGCGGTCCCAGCAATCAACACTGAGGCCTTGGCTACGCTGCCACTTTACAGCGCTGCAACTTTCTCGCTCGGGGTGTGAAAAAACACCCTCCTGAGCGCTGCAAGTTTCAGCGCTGTAAAGTGGCAGTGTAGACAGTGCACCAGCGATGGTAGCTGTCTCCCCTCAGGAAGGTGGGTTTTTTTATAGTGCTGGTAGAGCTCTCTCCCAGTGCTGGTGCGGCAACGCTTTAACGTTGCTAGTGAAGACATGCCCTAAGGCTATGACTACACTGGCAACTGAATGACAAAACTTTTGTCTTTCAGAGGTATTAATCCCCGCCCCCCACCTCGCCCCCCGAAAGACAAAAGTTTTGCTGCGACAAGTGCCAGTGTGAACAGCGCGTGAACACAAACGCTGCTCGTTGGGGGTGGAAGTTTTTTGTCAGCAGGAGAGCATGAGTTTTAGTGGCACGGCTGTAGTGACACAGCCATGTAGCTAAAAGTGGTGTAGTGTAGTCATAGCCTAAGGTGGTGCATCCAGGAGCAACAGGGAGGTGGAGGGGCCACTATTTTTTTTTACACCCACCCCACCCCATCAAATCCCAGAAGGCTGTGGCCACAAGAAACCCCCTGGTGGCCGCATGCAGTCATGGTGGCCACATTTGAGAAATGCTGGCCTGGACGAATCTAACATAAGGTGGGTTCCCAGGTGGCCGGAAAACCATACTCAGGGAGTACTTATCAGTGGTTCACAATCAAGCTGGAAGGGCATTTTGAATGGGATCCTGCAGGGATCTGTTTTTGGGTTCAGTTCTATTCAGTATCTTCATAAACAATTTGGATAATGTCATAGAGATTACACTTACAAAGTTTGCAGATGATAGCAAGCTGGGAGGAGTTGCAAGCACTTTGGAGGACAGGATTAAAACTCAAAATGATCTTGACAAGCCGGAGAAATGGTCTGAATTAAATAGGATGAAATTCAATAAGGACAAATGCAAAGTACTAAACTTAGGAAGGAATAGTCAATTGCACAAATACAAAATGGGAAATGACTGCCTAGGAGGGAGTGCTGCAGAAAAGGATCTGGGGGTTTTTGTGCATCACAAACTAAATACAAGCCAACAATGTAATATTGTCACAAAAAAAGCAAATATCCTTCTGGGATGTATTAGCAGGAATGTTATGAGCAAGATAAGAGAAGTAATTCTTCTACTCTACTCAGCATTGATAAGGCCTCAACTGGAATATTGTGTCCAGTTCTGAGCACCACACTTGAGGAAAGATGGGGACTAATCGGAGAAAGTCCAGAGGAGAGCCACAAAAATTATTAAAGGTCTAGAAAACATGACCTACAAGGAAAGATTAAAAAAATTGGGTTTGTTTAGTCTGGAGAAGAGGAGATTGAGGGGGCACATAAGTCTCCAGGTACATAGAAGGTTGTTATAAAGAAGAGGATGATAAATTGTTGTCCTTATCCACTGAGGACAGCACAAAAAATAATGGGCTTAAATTGCACCAAGGGAGATTTTGGTTAGACGTTAGGAAAAGCTTCCTCACTATAAGGGTAGTTAAACACTGGCACAAATTACCTAGGGAGGTTGTGGAATCTCCATCATTGGAGTTTTTTGAGAACAGATTAGACAAACACCTGTCAGCGATGCTCTAGATAATAGTGGGCACTGGACTAGGTGACCTATCAGTGTCCTTTCCAGTCCTACATCGCTATGATTCTGTGAGTCTTTCAACATTAACTATTAAAGTAACTTAGCAGAATATCCGCAAAATAGCCTAGTTATATATTGTGAAGGCTCAGATGTTTAATGGGACGGACTCCAGATCTCCAAGAACAGATTTTTTACCCGCTGCTCATCCTTACCCTGGGGTACAAACCAAATAAACTCCACAATAACTAAGAAAATGGCTTAGGAAAAATTATTTCTGATACTTTCTGAGCGGTACAGTTAAGTTATTGTCAGTGATTATTTTTTATCATAGCCAACCAAGCCATAGGGTAGAGAATATATCTTAATTTAGTTGTGCTATGAGGCATAGTTACGTTTGTGTATGATTTAGAGGAACTAGAGTGCATTATGTTTGGTTATAACTTATGTGTTGGAAGAGTTTGTTGTGGAGGTGAGATATCTGTGAGTGCATTTTAGTGTAATTCATTTAAACTACAATCCAGAATCATATTTCCCACACCCTGCAGAAGCAGTGTAAAAACTTGGGGGGGGGGGGAGGGTCAGGGGTAATGGAGGAGTTGAGAGAAGGGGAAGGAGCCTGGGAGTGAACCTGGAGGGTTGTTGGGTTATTGCCCCCCACTAGCCCTTCTGAACCCCAGTCTGTGATCCCCCAAGCAGCCCTGTGTGCCCCACTCTGCCTCCTACCCTGGCTCCACCGGCAGGCTGCTGTGATGAACGCCAATTGCTGCTGGCTGTTACTGCCGCTCAACCAGCTGTTCTGGCACCACTGCCGCACTTCTTGGGCTGAATGTATTTTCTGCAGGGGAAAATTTTGTTTTGCTCCAGACATGAATTCTGTGTGTGTGCAGTGGCACAGAATTCCCACAGGAGTAATGATGTTAAGGTATGTGAATGAAGGTTGTCTTAACTGTTGATTTCCTTGATTTTTAGAGATTATCTTGGTAGAATTAGCACTTGAACAAATATAACCCTTATGTTAACAAAGTTTTTGTTTGGGTGAATTAGATTACACTTTTGCAGTCTCAAGGGGCCTCAGTTTTTGGAGTGAAGCCTGCATAGAAACCAGGCTGCACCATTATAACACAGACTATCTTATGTTGAGTGTAGTACCTTACTCCACAAGTGATTCCACTGATCGAAGTTTCACTGTCTTGCCCTCAGGAAATATGCTCTGTAGATTGGACTGACTGACAGTATACTTCCACTTTGTCCCTCTTGTTGTTACAAAGGGTGTGTGAGAGAGTGTGTGTGTGTGTGAGAGTGAGTGTGTGTGTGTGAGTGAGTGAGTGAGTGAAGGTCTGATCAGACGTGTGTCCTAAGTGGATTTTTTTCTGTCCTTTATTTTGTTCCAGGACTTATTTTTTAAATATACATGGAATAACTTTTTGCACTTCCAAGTGGAACTGTGTATAGCAGCTATTCTCTCACACTCAGTGCACGAAGGGAAATCAGCAACAAATGATCTGGAAAATAAAGAGGAGGTGCTGAATGGGAATGTGACCACAGAGGACTTGAAGACTCCAGACCTCAGTCCAGAGAATATTATGGTGACACATGTAAGTCTAGTCATGTCACTTGAGAGCTTTAGATGGATGGATTCAGCATGGGTCTTGGTTAACAAGAGAATAACCTGACAAACTGCTCAAGAAGAGAGGGTAATGCTTATCAAGGTGTCTAGACATTGCTTTGGTCTTCTAGTTCTGGATGGAAATGTACTTGCCTTTGTACAGATGATTTATTCTTTCAACTACACCTCTACCCTGATATAACGCGACCCGATATAACACGAATTCGGATATAACATGGTAAAGCAGTGCTCCGGGGGGAGGGGGGGGGCTGCGCACTCCAGTGGATCAAAGCAAGTTCGATATAACGCGGTTTCACCTATAACGCGATAAGATTTTTTGGCTCCTGAGGACAGCGTTCTATCGAGGTAGAGGTGTATAGAGGAAAAATATCACCCCTCTTCATGAGTTTAGAGATCACTTTTCCTTTTAGTAAAGATGCATAGACGTTTTGGACCAAAAAATCCCCAGAACCAATCGGTATGATTACAGATTCCTGACTCTTTCTGTGCCTGTGCTTCTAATGCTGAGAATATTCTGTGCTGTTGTCTTAAAACCATGATAGCTCTCTTACATTAATATTATGATGAACCCTCTAAGGGTAAAGTGAAGAATCTTACAGGAATCACCGTCTCTCCCCTCCTCTAAGAGAAGGGAAATTCTGTGACATAGAGGAAGATGGAACCACTTACGGAAGACTTGAGAGGATTGCTGGACCTTTTTAGTGTTCTTGTGCAGATTGTTCTGTCAAGATGAATCCATTTAAAATTTGTCTTAAAGTAATTTTAAGTGATAGAAAGTGTAAAGAGATTAATAAAAGTGATCCCCGATCTAATATAGGCCACAGGATTTCCTTTAGCCCGTGTCTGAAACGTTCTCGCTATCTCTCCCTCTCTAGCTGTTCCAGAAGTGCTGCCTGTTGCAAAGGATATTGGATGCCTGGGAAGTCAATGACAAAATACAGTAAGGGTGTTTTTGGTTGTATGGAGGGCCCAATTTGAGGGCTGCAAATTTTGACTATTGTGTTGAATATTCTTTCAATTATTTGGACAATAGAGAAGTTTGCTAATGTGCTAGAAAATCAGAATGCAGATTGTTCAGATGTTAAAAATCAAATACATACCAAGTAAACACATACATAGACCCTCGTGGACAGGTAAGAACCTCAAAGTGCTTCAGTAGACATGCAACGTACACTTAATTCTTGGTTTCCCAAAGAACATCACATAGCACATCAGCTTGTTTTTTTTTTTTTTAAAAAAAAAAACCTATGTACTCTTCCCCCCACTTTTGGGAGAAGAATGTCTGAGAAACCCTATTTGAGATTAGATTCCTCCTGTAATTTTCTAACACTGGAAGCCATTCAGGGAATGTGGTGATTGGTATGAAATACGACTCTAAAAATAAAGGGAATAGACTGATGTGAAAGAAAATTATCTGGGCTTCCGTTTCCTTGCTTGCCTAAACATTTTGCTGCTACTTATAGCACTTTACAGCTTCAATGTGCTGTAGAGGCAATTTGCTAATTTCTCTTGGCAATCCCCCTGTCGATATTACTTGAATTTTGTTTTATAGATTTAAATGATTGGGGGGGTGATGAAACTTACTCAGTGTCTCACAGCTAATTCAAGGTAGAACAGATTGTTTAGCCTAAGTAGTTAACACACATTTCAAAGTGAAGTGGCCCATTAACACCTCTTCCTTTCCTCCTTATGACTTGTCTCTCTCACCAACAGAAGCTTGTCCAATAAAAGATATTACTTCACCCACCTTGCCTCTCTGTCATCTCTGTTTGGGCTTTGACTTCTGTCACTCATTGAGATTCAGGAGACACTTGTGGAGCTCTTGATTTAGCTCATAATTAATGCTCGAATATTTAGGCACAACTTCATGTTGTTAAAAGGAACATCCTGACTAGGGGGTTTGTATAAAACCTGTCACCTTATTATCTAATACTGAATTTTACAGTAACATCCTGAGCAAAACGGGAGTCCTGCGGCTGGTGTTATGCAGGTCAATCTGGACGATCAAGGTGGTCCCCTCTGGCCCTAAAATCAATCAGTCTATGAAAACTCCAAAGCATTTATGGGGAATTGACATTAGAACAGCAAACCATCACAAAATTAACTTTTGATATATTCCAGTTACTCCAAAATATAAAGTGTAAAGTTTTACGTGTCACTGAAGTACTGTATGCTTTTATCATCAACATCTCCTCCAGGAGCTCAGATAAAAGAGGTGGTTTTCTTTTTACAGTATTTTGTCTAGAGTTCAGTAGGGGGTGACATAGAGACTTCTTTTACATTGTGTTTCTATGATGTTTTTAATGTGCTTTGGTTTGGACCAGCCTCCACAATATTCAGCAGGGCTGCCTGTGTCAGCCTTGCACACAGAGCTGCACAAATAATATTTGACTCAAACCTGAATATTTGATGAGATATTCTGTAATGTGAATGAAGGGTTGAAATGAATAATTAGGTTACTTGTTTGAGTTCTAGCCATTCTTTTGATTGTCAGCACCTGCCAGTTTGAAAGCAGATCTTCTATATTAGCTGAGAAGTGGGCTGTAGTCCACGAAAGCTTATGCTCTAATAAATTTGTTAGTCTCTAAGGTGCCACAAGTACTCCTATATTAGCTGAGTAGTTCTGGTCTGAGCTGTGTAAGTGCCACCTGCTGACCTGCCAGCAACGCTAATATATTTTCTAATGATTCCTGAGTCACTTCTGTCCTTTTCTGCATAGTGTGGATAGGCGGATTGGCTCAGCCATTTCACTCACTGATAGATTTTGAGATTGACACTTTCATTGGATAGTATTGGAGCAACGAAAATACAGGGGCAATGTGACTTTATTATTTGACGTAATTTTTTTTTTTTTTTTAAATTCTCTCTAAGAGGGAAATATATCATCATAGACTAGGATCTCTTTTGTTCTCTCTTACCTTCAACTACAATCCCAATGCTTTTTAAATACAGCAATGATTCGAATCTTTCTCTGTTGCTGTGTCTTTGTTTCAGGGAAGTGATTAACAAATGATCTAGTTCTGTGCTAGTATCTCAGAGCTGCTTTTATAGATGACTGGTGTAATCGGTGCAATGGGAGTTCTCTCTTCCCTTCTCACTATCTGCCTGAGACAATATGAACTGGTTCCTCTGTTGGGAGACAGCGCATCCCCTTCAGCCTGTTCTGTGTTGATGCAGCGTCTTTACATCTGCCACACTGGTAGTAATTACTGTTTACACACGTTAAATTGTGGCAGCAGCAGGTGACTCTTAAGAATTTGTTGATGAGTGTTTTGTTGAACTGGTACTGACTGTTGCTGTTTTCAGGGCAGAAGGTGGAATGAGGCGAGGGAATATGGGCCACCTTACCCGAATAGCCAATGCTGTGGTACAGAATATGGAGAAGGGCCCCATGCAGACCCAGATCAGTGAATTCATTAAAGGTACATGGTCCTAGTCCCTGTTCCATCATGTGTTTTTCTGATTGAATAGCTCTTTCTGAAACACTTTATTTTGCCTTGTTTTACATTCTGGTAAGAGTCCATTTTACAGTTTTACAAAAAAGATTTCTGGCTGAATGTTTATATTTGATTCGTATGGAGGCTTTTGGCCACATTCTGCTCTCTCTTACATGCACACTGCGACATCGAAGTCTGTGGGATTGTATCTGCATCACCATGTGCAGAGTTTGACTCGTTTTGTCCTACAGAATGCCTTGTTCAACAGGAGGTTGTACATTTTTGCAGTACCTTAGATTTACAGGGGAGAACGGAGCCCTGTCCCAGGAAGCTGACAGTCTAGTTTAGACATGACATATCAAGAAATGACAATAAATAAAGTGTGGGTGTTGTGGCTTAAGAGGTGTTATGGGGAGAATGTCTAGGAGAAGATAAGGATACCCAATTAAGTATGTTAGTGGAAAACACATTGGTGCAGATGGGAGGAATCTTTCACCTTTCTTGGCTTCTTACATGCTTGTCAAACACTAATGTTAGCAACTTGAGAAGTTGCATTGGGCAAGAATTTGTTAAGCATTGTCTTCTAGTTTGCTTGGCCATTTAGGGGCTACACTGGCTGAGGAATTTTCCTTATTTGTATTCTCCTTAGCTCTCTAACCCGGTTCGTTGCATGGGAGAATAGCATGTTAAACACTGAGCAACGCCCAGAACTGAGGTGGTACATTATAATGCATGGGCACAACTAGTAGTTACAGTAGATAGTATCCAAGGAATATGAAATGGCATGAGTTAACTTTCCTTTGGAGGTCCTTAGGGCTGGAATCTCTCCATGCTCTGATATCCATCTCAGCCAATGCCCTCTCAGCTCTTAAATGACACCTCAGATGTACCCCTCTTCCTCAGATGTGTGTATTTCCAGTCTTGGCCCCATATTTTTGTTTTGTCTTCTGTTTGCTTTGTTGGATTCTCCATTGACTTTCAGTGTTTTGGATCATAGGAATGTTTTTAATCTTTTTAAATATCACCATGTTTTTGTTGTACACGTGCTGAGGGATTAAAAACATGTTATATAAAATATTGCATCAGGTATTGAGATGCATATACCCCAGGACACTGTTCCTTACTGGCCTGGGGATCTGAACGTTGTGTAATACACGGGAGAGAGGGAGACTGATGTGTTCCATTGACTGGCACGGGTTCTTTGTTCCGTGAGGTAACTATGGTGGTGACCCATTTGTTACAGAGTTACCTGAGGATTGCAGAGGGAGGTGGGAGAGCTTTGTAGAAGAGACACTGAGAGAGACAAACCGGAAGAATACAGTGGATTTGGTAAGGACAGTGCTAAACGCTTCTGCATATTTCAGATGGGCCTGCCGCTTTCTGGCACCTGTTTTATTTGAAAATTATCGGTTTTATACGACTTTTTCTGTGATATTTTTCCTTGATCCTACACAGCGGGTATACAGGGGCCGGAGCAGGAAGTTCTAGTTAACCTCTCCTCTCTAGGGCTGAATGTGAGGGATTTCTCTTTGACCTAGCGGCAATACTGCTGTAGCTTGGCAACCTCTCTGATGTCTATTGTGTCTCATGAGGTTGCCCTCTGAAGGAAAATAATTCCTACCAGATCGCTTTGGTCTCTGGCGGTCATGGATGTTTAATAGGGCAAGATTATACTGTGACCTCTCTTGACTTTCCCTGACATTCGTTTTGATCTTTGTTCCAGGTGAGCACCCACCATCTGCATTCTTCCAGTGAGGACGAGGACATCGAGAGCGCTTTCCCCAATGAACTCTCCCTCCAACAGGTGACAGACTCTGTGCTTCGTACTGTTGCCAAGAAGCACACTACATCTGGCTTCATCTTTAATCCTTCTCACTATGGCGCAGCTTCCTGACTTCTTACCAGGGTCTAATGCTGCTTGTGTGTCTGTCTAATCCATTAACAGTAGAGATGTTTTTATAGGAAAGGAAGGACAGTTTGCCCAGTATTTGAACCTTCTCACCCTAAAGTTTTTGTGCCTGTTGGAAAATATTACTCACTCACTGCAGCAGAGGATAGAGCTGACCATTGGTGAAGACTGCTCCCCTTCTGGAGGTGCCCATGGGGAAGCCAGACATTTTGTTAGAAAGAGGCAGTGTGACCCATTAGACTGAGTGCTGGACTGGGAGACCTGGATTCTCTTCCCAGCTCTCCAGCAGCTCTGCGGTATGATCTCTCTGTGCCTTAGGTTCCTCAGCTTTAAAATGGGGATATAGTGAAACTTATCTCTTTTGTAAAGCTCATTGAGATCTATGGGTTAAAATGGTATTATTTATAAAGGAAAGGGAGGACAATCGTATAGGTATTCTCTTATAAAATGAGAAAGCCAAATGAAGGGGTGAATTTTGCTTTCTTGTGTCTGGAGGCAAATGTTCGAAATTTCCTAATGGTTACTGGTAGATCCAGGTTGGACAGCAGCAGGGCTGGATTAACCCATCATTGGGCCCCAGGCAGACATACACTACGGGCCCCTACCTATGCTGATGGAGGTGTGGCAGGGCCTAATTTGAATGAGCACTGTTGTGACCTGGTGCACGAGGTCACAGCACCACTCAGGTTTGGCCTGCCTGTGCTTTTGTCATAGTGAGCAGGGCCTTGAGTAGTGACAGGATGAGTAGCTGGTCCTGGCGGATCTGTGGTATGGCAACCCTGACCACAGTGAGTGTATTGCATGGCGGGCCCACTCCCCCGCCAATGAATGTTGGCCCTAGGTGCCTAGTTTGCCTGTGTATAAATCTGGCCCTCGTCATCCATCAGGAGCACTCTGAGAGGGCTGCTGAGGGTGTATTTGCATAGTGATTGTTAGGTGAGAGTAGAATGGGAGGAGAAGTGTCTCTAGACTCGTGGGGAAAGTAGAGGCGGAGTTTAGGAAAGGGCAGGGCAGATTAGATCCAGCAAAGACATTTTAGGTAGTTCAGTTTTAGCTAGTCATATAAAACCAGGTGTGGGGATTGAAGGGACACCCTTAACCTGAAATCTAGTGAGGTTCAAAAAAATGAGTTTCAGGTTACTTACCTTTTCACCTGAGTCCCCCAGCCAACTTCTGTGGTTTTGCAAAAACACTTTTCTTTTCACCCCAGTGTTTTTCTTTCCCTAGTTGCTATGTTAAAGCCCCCCATAAAAACAAGGGAAATTAACTGACTTCTCTCTACAAGGGAAATGGGAATTTCCTCCTTGCACTGGTGGGATGGCAGTTTCAACAGCGGTGCTAACAGGAGGACTTCAGTATACTGAGGGTCAGAAAAACAGGTGTTTGCTGGCTACTGCAGCAAAGTCCTAACAAACAATAGTGGTGGAGATGCCTAGCCTGGAAAATTGAACTATTCTATTATATAGTTAAGTTTATTATAGTAGTGCCTAAGGGCCATCCAAGAATGGGGCCCCATTGTGCTAGGCGGCAAACAAGCTCAGAGGAGTAGACCATGGCTGGGATAGGCTTGATTAGCAGCATCTTCTTGTAATGTTTATTTTAAACTCCTTGAATTGCCTTATAACCAGTCTCTGGTTGCATCCCTCAGGCATTCTCAGAGTACCAAATCCAACAGATGACAGCCAATTTTGTGGATCAGTTTGGCTTCAATGACGAAGAGTTTGCAGACCAGGATGACAATATCAAGTGAGTTCATTTTTCCAGTTTTTTCATGTCTACAGTTGAAGATTGGCAGTCAGATGAAGTCCCCGAGGAAATCTTCATCTTCCTCATGTAGAAGGAAGCATGCAAGTGATATGGCAATTCCAAAAACCATTAAGAAGGGAGAGGTGGGTGGATTTCGTGTTACAGAATCTTAGGGTACGTCTACACTGCCCCCCCCGCCCCCCCCCCCCCCAAATATCCAACCCTTGGCGGTGAATCTTGGAACCCAGGCTTGTGCTCGCAGCCTCAATCTACAAGGCTAGAAGTAGTGGCATAGACGTTCTCGCTTGGGCTCTGAAGTGGTGGGGGTCTCAGAGCCCAGCCTGAAGGTCTACATGGCAATTTTATAGCCCTGCAAGGCCAAGTCTGCTGACACAGGCCAGCCGCAGGTGTTTTATTGCAATGTAAACAAACCCCCACAGCATGAGTTCACTGCAAATCAATAGAGCTTGAACCCTGGGTCCTGACTTAAGTCAGGCTTGGACTCTCCACCCCGTGGCATCCTGTGACCCAGGGTCTGAGCCCTCAGTTTGTGTGAGTTGTTGTAGCTAGAAGGATGGGGCGGATAGGCTATGCCTGAGTTCAAACCCGGACTTACACTGCACTGTAGACATACCCTAAGTGATAATAACTGTGCAGCTGTTATGTAAGAGATGCTAATCTCATTAAAAACACCTCCTCATCCCCATCTCCCGAGATTATCACCACCCTTATAGGTTTCTGTCATTAAAAATAAAGTATAACATCTTATAACTGTATTTCATATAGCATTAAAAAGTTAGAGGTCTCCTTCCATTTTGTGAGACTTAATTTCAAATAGAAAAATGCTAGAGGCTGATGGACTTAGTGACCTGGTGATCAGTGGAAAGGGGCAGTTTTTAGCCTGGAAAGCTCTGTGGTAGCAAAATGACTCTGAATCTTTTGCAGCTCCCGTTGAATTTGAGTTATTGGGAAGTTCATTGTTTGTTCTCTTCATGGCAGAGCTTCAGTCACTACCAGGTCCTGAGTAAAATAACTGTTTTCAAATTGCTATTTCATGTTGTATGCCAGCTTCAGATGAGTTTGTACCATCTTTAGAGTCACCCTCAGGAAAGTACCAACCAGTATGTCCTGAAAGCTGTCAGTACTATCTAGCTCTGAAGGTCTCAGGATTCTCAAAGTTCTAGGGTCTCCACTAGAATGATATTTAAATAAATGGAAGCTACTTTTCAGTGTGAAGGGAGGATCTTAGATATTCTCTAGCCTTTTTCTTGAGCATTGTGGTCCTAAGGGCCATTAATAGGGCCAACAAGTTCCAATCCAGCATGCAATTGACTGATTATGAGGTAATTGTTTTTCCCATTTTGTAATAAAATAGGAATTAAATCAATTCTTGGAGAGGGGGGGAAGCAGCATAAGTTCTACCAGGAGTCCTGTAGAGACAGTTAATGTAAAACTGGAGCTGAAGGAGAATCGTAGCTGGAACGTACTGTCCATTCCCATGAGGATGAATAGGAAGGGAGAGAGAAGAAAACAAAGACTCTTCCAGTGTAGGATATTTGTTGGTGAAACCTGTGAAAGAAGTAACTTAAGATATAATTAAAAATGACCCTTTTTTTAGTAGGATGGTCATTTGAATATTTTTTAATATTTTACAACAGATGCACTAACTTAATAGCTTTAATTGATAAAATTTGAGACATAAATAACACTGCCCAGATTTAAGCATGTGTAGATGTGGCATAAAATCCCCCTCCTCAATCCCCTCAGGTTATTCCAATGAACTGCACTCTTGCCCTGTGGAACCCTTTCCCGTTCTAGTCATGGTCTCTCGTAATCTAAGTGCCAGTGTGAGCTATTTGATGATTTTTGTGATTTGATTCATTATCCACTAGGCACTTTGAGCAGCTACATAAGTGATCAGTAAGGACGGAACATGATTATATGAGAAGCTCTTAGAGGTTTATGATCAGCTGGAATTGGCCTCATCTTTGGGAGCTTTGTCTCTGACTCAGTGGAAGGAACTGACAGACATTTGCAGGCAGCATTTATACTTTGCAGGAGTTGGCACGTGACAGCCAGTAGAGGCTTGGTTTATTCTCTGTTCCGCTACATTGCTCTATACGGTCAAAATACCTTATGAGCTAGGATAGTCCCACTGGTCTCATGTTAAGGAGCTGAACAACATCTAGGGGTATTTATCCTTCAAGTGGTATCTGCAGAGAAGCAGAAATACAAGGTTACGTTATTTTTTCCCCTCAAGGACTAGAGTAAAGGAATCATTGGGTTGGAATAATACAGCAGTGAGTGTGCAGAGAACAGCAGAGAAGTTGGGTTGCAAAGTGTCTTTATATGTTTAGCTGTCTTTGTCCCTGTTGCTCCAAGCCCTTATGCAGATTTCTCTTTGCAGTGCACCTTTTGACAGGATTGCAGAGATAAACTTCAACATAGATGCGGATGATGACAGTGTAAGTGGGGTTTCTGGATATTTATTGAACAGGACTGACTCCAGCAGGTCAGTCCATGCTTGAATCAGATGCAGCCATTTGCATCTTGGAGAAAAGGGGTGCTGAATTTTATTTATGTAGTAAAGAAAAAGATGCCCAATGCCTATCTCCAAGCAAGGGAATGAGGACACTGAAATCACTTTACTATATAATTCTCTTACTCTTTCAATCTGCTGTTGCATCGTCTAGCTCTAAGACTCCATTACAGAAGCAGCCACTGGAGCTGGATGGTGTGCTTCTGTCTTTGCTAGCAAATGCCCTGTGAGCATGCTTTGCCCGTTGTCTCTCCCTGCCACCCTTTCTGCCTATTGATTAGAAGTTGGTGAATAAAAATATTAGAAAATTGGTTCCTTGCAGATCTGAGTATTGCCACCCCATCCTTTGTCTCTCCACCATACTGTACTGAGTCAGCACCCATTGTGGGAGCTGGATGATGGTGCAAGTGAAGAATCCCCTACACCTGCTTCCTGACAAAACCTGTTCCATTCAGACCTGAGGGCATTTGATTTCCTTAGTCTTAAAACTGCTCCTTTTAAAAACTTCCCTTACACTGCTCAGTGAAAAATTAGTTCCTACTCCCCTTTTCTCTCTTCACTCCTCCAGCAACATTTCTGAGATGCAAAAATTCATTGTGTTTTGCTTGAAACTGCAAACTAAAACCTGCAGCCCCAGATAGCATTTAATATGCTTAGCTGTGTTTTCCTAACTAGAGAGAGGTTTTTTTTGGTAGTGAAATTTCACTACAGCTCTTGGTTATGACAGTACATCATCTCATAACTGACACATACTTAGAACCTTTTATCCAAAGATCCCCA
This sequence comes from Trachemys scripta elegans, assembly GCF_013100865.1. Taxonomy (NCBI): domain Eukaryota; kingdom Metazoa; phylum Chordata; order Testudines; family Emydidae; genus Trachemys; species Trachemys scripta. The sequence goes on along the minus strand of NC_048298.1, from coordinate 477,629 downwards.
AAGCACTCAATGAACTTGGCAAACTGATCACAAATTGTGTATGTTCAGAAATATGCGACTTCACCAGCCACTGAAATGCAGCCACTGCTGGGATGGAAAGTGCTATGTGTTGGACAGAGCAAGAGTTCAGGAATAGCACACCAGTTAGCATTACAGGGTGCTTTAAGTAGGAAGAATGTAACTACTCAGTTGAAATTTAGCCTGAACGCTGAAATTATGCTGTGGGAAGTTCATTTGTCTATGTGGAGTGGACTGTATCCATGACATCATCTCTTTATTCTCAAAATTCCAAACTGGAAAATGATTTACTGTATATACTTGATCATAAGCCAGTTCGTTTATAAGCCAACTGTCTTCTCTCCCCTCCCCTCCCCCCCCCAAGATGGATAAGTAAAAATGGAAAATAATTCAGGGGTCGGCAAACTTTGGCTCCCGGGCCATCGGGATAAGCTGCTGGTGGACTGAGATGGTTTGTTTACCTCGAGCGTCCGCAGGCACGGAGGTAAACCTAAGTAAACAAAGTGTCCCGGCACGCCTGCTTACCCTGATGGGCTGGGACAGCAACTGGTGGGGAAATTTTGGGGGGGAGAGAAACTGGGGGTTGGGGAGTAACCCCTGTGACCACCCCCACATGACCCCACCCCTAGCCCGGGTCCCCCACACTCTCCCCATCCCATCCCTTCCCAACTTATCTGGGGAGGGCCAGGGGAGGATGTCTCTGGCCTGGCTGGAGCTGCTCTGGCAGGCTGGGCAGCGCGGCCGCAACCTGCTCTGATAGGCCAGACCGGGTGGTGCGGCCACAGCACGTTCCAGTGGGCTGGGCTGGGCGGTGGGGTCGCAGTGTGCTCCGGCGGGCCGGGTGGCGCGACCACAGCCTGCTCTGGGGGAGCAGGGCTGAGCGGCACGGCTGCAGCCTGCCAGCTCTGGAGCTGCAGCTGCTTTGGAGGCTAGGGGGAGAGCAGCGTGGCCAGACGTGGAGAGACTCTGGCCCTGCCTCTTCCCTTCTGGCTCTGCTGCCTCTCCTTGCTCCCTCTGTTGGGGGAAGGGGCTTTGTCCCACCTCTCCCTCTCTATTCCCATTCATAAGCCGACCCCCTTCTCTTGTGCTTCCCTTTTTTACTAAAAATATTTGGCTTGTGAACGAGTATATACGGTACTTTGTCTGAAATATCTCTGAGACAACCCCCCATGGCAGAGAAGCCTCCCTACCACAGTGGGTGAAGTGGGGAGATTTGTATGACAGGATGACTATGAAGCAGCAAGCAGGGATACCTTTTATTTCAGACGCAAGCCAGGCTGTGACAGCCTTATTTGGTGTCTTCTTAGCTTCCTGCCTCCAGGCTTACCAGACCTCTTTCTGACTCTTGGCCCTTCCACTTATGTATATTGCCTGTTCCTTATCCTGGGTGAAAGTAAAGTGAAAAGTGTACGTACCCCTCCAGGGGGACTAGATGTATATAGACACTGTGCTTTGTGAACTCTGCTCTGCACCAGCATTCTTGTTGCTTCCACCCCCGGGAATCTGCAGAACCTGATTTCTGTTGAAATGTGTTTTAGCCAAATGCATCCCTCTTTGAGGCCTGCTGCAATGAACGGATCCAACAGTTTGATGATAAAGAGGAGGAGGAAGATATCTGGGAGGAGAAGGAAATAACCTATGCAACCCAAGTCAAATCAAGAACACGGTAAGGTGAAAGCAAAAGGTCTGTCTTTTTTTTCTGAATATTGTCAGGTTGTATATTCCAGTTCATTATTCCTTATAAATATGTGCTTTGGAGCCTCTTGCATGTATAAAACAGAATGGCTTTATGAGAGTTGCTCCTATAAAGAGATTATTGCTTGTCTTAAACTTCGAGCAAGACACCTGTCATGTACAAATGAGGCCAGGCTTGAGGGCATGTAATAATGAGGGAAACACTAGGATACACAACCAGTTGTGGAGGAGAGAAACTGCCTTTATTTGAAGAATTTTTTAGAAGCCATTCCTTTTCTCACCTCCCAGAAACTGAGTGTAAAGCCCATGTCTTGTTCCAGAGGAAGAGGCAGAGAGAACAGCGATTAGTTTGTTTAATAAGGGAGGGGATGTAGGGTTCTTTTTAAAATTGTGAAAACAAGAAAAAATTGTTTTTGGCGAGAATTAGGGCCCTTACATGTTGTGTAGCTGGTATTGTAATGAATTTGTGATCCATCCCTTAGATTTATTAATTATTTAATAATAAATTCTTCTATAGTTGCAGTTTTAAAAGATGTGGACAAATTGGACAGCAGAAACAACCAAGAGGCTGAAATTGAATTGTGTGAAATGTATTAATATTCTCAGTCCAGTTGCTAATGGACAATTATCTGCATCACACAAGCCAGCAGGCCAGGTGGCACTAACTTGCCTGCTGTTCTCTTTCTCAATCTCGATTGAGATTGAACTCACTTCCCTGGCCTAGAAATGATTCTTCTAGGACGGGCGGCAGGTGTTAGGTACTGTAGAGGGGTTGTGTGGGGAAGCTTGCCCTGCTGTTGCCTATGCGCTATATTTTGGAAATAAATACTGTAGAGGACCTCAGTCTCCAGGGCAGTCAGTTCCAGCACCTTTATCAGCTGCGAATTAATAAATCCTAACGGGATGGGTGTGACCGTTCTCGGTGCCAGTGAGAATCAGTTAAAATCAGTGGTGCACACTGTAACACCAGCTGGTTTGATAACTTTAACTTTCTTGGATGTAGAAGGGGACAACTTCCAAATCGAATCTTTTTGTTTTTATTAAAGATCATTTGTAATGTCAATTTTGTTTATCCTTTGCTTATCCTTCGCTCTGACGCTTCTTTCTTGTTGTTCTGGACTGATCACTCATCCCAACTTTTCCATCATTGCAGTGTGGAAAATGTAATTGAGTAAAATCACTGTGTTTTAGTCAGTTTCCATTTGATGAGTGTAAAAGTGGAAAGATTTGTTTACTGTCCTGTGTAATTTTTGTTTATATATAACAAGTATACTCCCGCCTGTCCAAATCTCCTTCTCCCAAAAATCTAAGTGAAGAAAGTAGTCTTATGCCACCGAAGATGAAGATGGACCTATATTAATTGAATTAGGCCTTCTGTTTCCTTTTTATGTGTACAAGGTTGAATGAAAGGTCAGAAATATGTAGCTGCTGCTAGTAGGAATGAAAATTGTGGGTGCAGTAAAGTCATAATTCTCATTTGATTAGAAATGTAAGTCAGACTTTTAGTGATCACATTAAAATTGATTTTTTTATTCAGACTCGGTTATCTTGAAAATGTTTGTATGTGTAAATTAGAATATGGAAGGTTGTTTGCATTCATAGAGTTTATATCCTCAGGGTGCAATGCATACATTAGCTAATTTAGCCCTCCTACCCCCATTTTACAAGTGAAAGAGTAATTTAGTGGCTTCAGTTGTAATTAAAAAGAAATCTGTGAATCAGACTGTACAATGTATGCCATGATCTCCATGACAGATTTGCCCTCCCTTGAATTCTGTATTCTTCTTCCTCTTTCCTTCCCACCCACTTCTGTACTTCGGTCTCTTGCCTTTTTTGTTATGTTTAGTTTAAAGTGCATGCTCCTCAGGGAAAGACTGTCTTTTGATGTGCCTGTAAAGTGCTGTGCACACTTGTGATAGTACTGTGAATAATAATAATTGACTTATGAGAAATGATTCAGGATTGTTTGTATAGCTTTATTTAGTGATGGAGAGAAGGGTGTAGTAAACACAGGAACAACGAGGAGTTCGCTGGCACCTTGAAGACTAACTGATTTATTTGTGCATAAGCTTTCGTGGGTAAAAAAAACACTTCTTCAGATGCGTGACTCCATGCATCTGAAGAAGTGGGTTTTTTACCCACGAAAGCTTATGCCCAAATAAATCTGTTCGTCTTTAAGGTGCCACCGGACTCCTCATTGTTCTTGTGGATACAGACTAATACGGATACCCCTCTGATATTTGGTAAACACAGGAGGGATTCTGTAGGGGTTTACTGGGAATATAAATGGGAAATTATGGGAAGAAACTACAAAACAGAAAATTTAGGCTGAATGTTAGGCCAAAATTCCTGAAGGACATTTATTAAGTTGAGGAATATCTCCCGTAGGAAGCCCTGTCTTTTATGATATCAAAAACTACATTGATCAAAGCATTAAAAGACACACTTTAAGGAAGCATCCGGACTGTCCCTTTCTTCCCCCTCCTGATGGGACTAGCAGATAGGGGATGGACTACATGGCCTAATAGGTCTTTCTAACTCTGATTCTGTGATTTAGGTTTGGAGTGTCTCAGACCTCAGAGAGTTCCTCAAAAAGTGATCTAGAGAATGGGGATCATGATGGCAGTGTGGACTCAGAAGAAGAGGAAGAAACAGAAGAACAAACAACACCTCTCACTGAGAACACCAACAAGAATAATCCTTCTGAGCAGAAAGACTCTGACTCTACTGAAGGTAAGAAGTTCAACATACCATCTTAATTAAGTCTCCAGAAACATGTCTCAGGCAGTCTTTCCTGGAGGTCTACCACTTGGGTGTATGTATAGCCACCTGCAAGCCACATGACTATTGAGGCTACTCGGTAATGTAGCCTCAGCAGCTGGGAAGTAAAATGCCCATTGTGAATTTGCATCTGTGTATTCCTGCCTTAAACATGTTGTAGGGATTGGGTCTTGCAGGTGCAGAGAGTTAGAGCTCTGCAAGATTGCGGTGTCAGTTACTCTCCTGGATCCAAGCAGGGTATAATTACTATAACAGTGTCAATTTTTATTAAAAATCAACGAAGAAGATATTAAGTGAGAGGACTAAGGCGCTGACCCCCAGGATGTTTTTAAGGGTTTTATGGTGAGCAAAACTGAATATATTCAAGCCCAACCTTTCTTCCCCCTCCTCTTTTTTTTACTATGTGAAGAACTACGTGTTATTTCAGTTTCAGTTTTGCTGTTGTAAACCCATCCTTGCTGGGCCTGGGAAAGGAGTGTACACACATGAGCCTGGCCCAGAGCAATACAAGGGAATGATCTCAGCATGTAGTGCTTGAGACAGGAAGTGCAACTGACCATAAACAAGAGTGAAACTGACTATACACACTGCACTGTCAGTTGCTCAAAGTAAAACAACTGAAATAAAGGGAGAGAAGTTTTTTGCAAACTTCTTTTATATTAATCTTCGGTGTTACTTGTGACTAGACTACAAAATTTGCAGAGAGAAATGTTATTTTTTTCAAGTGTTGTTGCTACAGAAGAACTGATAGCATTGTGCAAGTCTGCTCCTGTAAAAAACAATAACTTTCCACTGCCATTATCTACTGTTTGTGTTACAAAAACACAGATATTTTCAGGTCATCATCAGAGGGACATCTACATCCAGGCCAATTAAATTAAGAATATTTATACAACAGGCACTTTCTGTGGATCACGTAATTGATGCAATTGTCTTTGTCTAGAAACTAAGTTCAGATATTGGTACAATTCATGAGTGAATATAGGTTTGGTGAATCACCTCCTAATTTATGCATGTTCCTCAACAGCTGATTGGTTTGGCACAATACACATTGTATTAAGAGAGGTACTGCATTGCAGATCAGGAAACAAATCACTGTTAGAACTGTGTGTCTGAAACTGAGGAGATAGAAGGATGTTCTAATAGATAAGGCACTGGACTGGGACTCGGGAGATTTGGATTTAATCCCTGGCTCTGTTATTTGACCACCTGTGTGACCTTGGATAATCTACCCAGTACATCAGTTCCCCCCTGTAAAAATGGGGATAATAGCACTTCCCTACCTCATAGGGACATTGAGAGGATGAATTCCATTAATGATTGACACATTCAGATAGTATGGTGATAAGGGACATATAAGTACCTAGATGGATAGAAACTTGCCCAGATCTTGCCTGCAGCACACTGTGTGCCTGCAGCTAGTGCATTGCAGTTACAGAATTGTATAAATACATTTCTTAATAAGTGCTCCCCTATTGTGGAGGTTACAATATTTGTCAGAGAAACCAATTTTCAGATAAAACGGTAAATGGCCTGATTTCTTTCAACATGAGATTCACCTACAGTCCTCCTATAGATTCCCATAAGGATTCCCATTGCACAATTTTTGTTTTTTACCTCTGGGAATTCCCCCCCCCCCTCCCCCCACTTTGACCTTTTTTTGTGAAGGTGTAAGGTTGTACAAAAGAAACTTTTGTTTATCTTTGTACCTTCAGGATCTGGGTGGACAGCTGTGTTTGAGTCTGTGAATTCAAACCCCCCGGCACCCTGTGTGGCCATGGATGTTGGATCAAGTGTATGGGATTCAGCAGCACCAGAGACAGCCACTCCTGAGGAGAAAGGATGGGCAAAATTTACAGACTTCCAACCTTTTTGTTGGTAAATGAAGTATAAATGCCAATAACTTCTCCACAAATTCTGAAAGAATGTTTGGCGTGTGATTGTATGGAATAACTGGCTAGGGGTCTGTGCTGTAATCTTTCTTTGCTTTTCTCTACATATTGTCTGTGTGGATTCTGAATCAATACTCTCACCTCTGTGTTGGCACTGATTGAAATCCATGGTATCCATATCTCGTACTATAATGATACTGTATATATTGTCACTGTTGCAAGGCTCTGACTATTCTGTAAGTTATTAGGGTTGCTTGTAATAACTTCTTTTTTTAGGAGTTATTTCTAAGTAGCCTATATCAGGACCAGTGCAGCTGTGGTTCATTCTCGGGTCTTTTCTTTTCTAGCTCAGAATCAGGTCCCAGATGTAGTTCTCCTGTGGATACAGAAAGCAGTGACTCAGAGGGAAACCCCAAGCAGGGTCAGGACAAGAACTGTAAGTGGCAATATTATTATGAAATGTAAAGGGGTTAATTTGCATCTGTAACCATTTTGAGTATTGCCTAACATCCCAGGTTTGTGGGGCAAAGTTCCTGTCCAGTGCTTCCTCACAGATGTTACGTGATAGATCCACTCAGACATATTAGAGCTCCTAAATGTGGGTTAAGCCCCCTAACGAAACAGTAAGAAATGCTGCTACTTTGCATTGGTTACACTCTCATCAGTAATGAAGTAGTAACTTGTATGTTTATAGGATTATGGTTAAATTGCGGAGGACCCACATTTACACCTTGTAAGCACTGTGCTGTAGCAGCAAATTCCTTCCTATTTCTTTCCAAGTGTTCCTTTATAAAATCAGTGACTAAACATTGTAATACCACAAAAAGTGATCTTTGAATCTGGATTCCAATAGAAGGGAGACGATGAAAGTAGTGACAGAAGAGACTAAAGCACTAATATCGGTGTCTTTGAGGCTAGATTAGAGAACCAATCTGGAGCTTCTCCCAGAACTGAAGCTGAAAGGCTTTGAAATTTTGGTTTAACTTTTTGAAAATAAATTCACACTCCTTTGTGTTGCATGATTTTTATCTGATACCAGAAGTAGAAATGCCAAAACCCAGCAAGAGACGCTATCCCTGTTGTATTTCTGATGAGCCACAGCCAGAAAGTACTGGATATCTAGTGAGATTTTTCTGTCTAATTTCTTGACCCAAAAAAAGGCGGGGGTAATAAGCATTTAAACCTCTGAATTTTTTGTGCTCCATTCAGTGCTAGTTTAGAGCTTGATTCTCCTGTTAACCTAGAAAATCCCCTCTGGTGCTTTGGTTTTCAGGTCCTCAAACTGATCTTACTGATATCAAACAAACAAACCTCAAGACATTAATAAATGCCAGAACATCAAATTAAGAAACTCCTGGTTGCATTTTCACCCATTTTAGATCAAAACAGGGTTTTAAGAATCAATAGTAGAGACACAAATTTGCCCCAATCTTGTCACAGTTCAGAACATTAAGATTATTAAAGGTACCTATGAAAATCAGGGTAGATTCCCAGTGCAGTTTATTCCCATCCATGCTTCTAGCTGTATGGAAGCACAATCTTTGTAATCCTCCTATGACAGGTCTCTTTTTTGAGTATGGGTCAGTGTGGAGCCCAAGTGCGTGTACATGTGCATGAGACTGGATTCTTTTGAATAGCAGTGTTGGTCAGGGCCATGCACACACTCTATGCTCCTCATGTTCCCATGAGAGGGCATAAAGGGTCGAGTGGCTGCAACCCTCCCTTAGTTCCCTCTTACCACCTGTGGCAATGAAACGGAACCCAGCAAGTGCCTGACTGCTACTCTGTTCAGTTCTTTCCACCCAGTTAGTGAAAAATTCTGTCTTCACACCCCCTTTCTCCGAAAGATGTTCCTTCAAAAAAAAAAAAAATTGATAGACAACTCCCCTGTACAGTGGGACAAGGCACTTTGTGCCAAGCTCCATGTCTCACGGTGAAGTCTAAGCTCTCAGGGTTCAAACCCTACCTTCCTGCAATGGACTGATCTCCATCAAGGATGGACAGAGCTGATAACCATTTCTAACTAGGAGACTGCCACATCCTGGATAAGTGCTTTTTGTGTGAGTCCTTTTCTGCCAGGACCCACAAGTCCAGGGACACATGGCTGAAGTGGCATTTAGTTGAGCAATCTGTGCAGGTCACTTTGGTCCTAGAGGTAAATGGTTACAACCAGAGCGAGATTGGATAAACCAGTATTGGACCCTATCGAACACTCTTCACGTTCCGAGATAGGGCGGTGGAAAGAGAGTGAAAAGACACCAGCAGAGTCAGCACATCTGATGCTGACCACCTCCTCATCAGTGAAATCTCCAGTGTGTAAGACCTCAGTGACGACAGCTGTGGTGCCGAGCACCTCTGCACCAGTAGTTCTGGTGCTTACAACTCCGGCTCCTCTATTGACTGCCCCAACTCAAGTAGAAAAGCTGGCACCTGTGCGTGCTCAAAACAGGACACTGGATTGCATAGCTGGTTCGAGCATAAGCACAGCTTCAAGGCCGAGGGAGTCTTCTGGAGGGAATACCTAGGACACCACTCCAAAAGCAAAGCCCCTAAGCAGATGGGCAGAGCAGGAGGCCTGGCCTGGATACCAGTACTGATCCCCATGACGGAGTTGAGCAAGGACTTCAGGTGTCCATATCACCCCTGGAGACATTCCTCATACCAAAGAGGTGGCTGGCAGCATGCCATCCCTTAGCAGTTCCCTTCAATTGAGAGAGATTCCTCCTTACCATTGCTAACACGTTCCTTCTCTCCAGCACTGAGCAGAGATTCCTCTCCCCATCATTGGAAAATGGCCATAAGGAGGGTATTAAAGAGCTCCCATTCAGAGCGCTGCCCCAAATGGCATGGGAGTGGAGCTGGGCCAGCCAGCCCCAATTTGGTCAGAACCCATACAATAGGCCACTTTGGCCATATTAGTCTTACTGGGGGCTGTCCTTCCACGTTCTGAGGAGCAGCAGCTCTCCTTCCTGCACGTCTAGAAAAAGATGATCATGTTTCCCAACTGCTTTTATGGCTAGGCCACCACAGGAACAGGAGACGATAGAGGGACAACAACAATCCCCATGTCCCAGCAAGGAATCCTCCTCATTGCTGGATGAGGCAGTAACACCAGCACCTATGCCAGCATTAGAGGACTTTAAAGCCTTCCAGGGCCTCCTGCCCTGACCTGCGGAGATCTTGGACATAAGACTGTTTCTACAGGAAGTCTCATAAGCTCTTTGATATCCTGGGTGTCATTGTGATGACACCGACCAGAATTACTCTCCCTAGTAATGAAGGTATACTACAACCATCCAAAAGGCTCTGGCAGATCTCAGCTATTCTTCTTCCCACCTCTAGGTGTGCAGAGAAAAGGGATCAGGTGCCACCAGAAGGTTTTGAATACTTTTATGCCTGCCCAAACCTAGGGTTCTTGGTCTTCTTGGCAGTTTGGACTGTCGCTGCAGAGAGTCTTGCCAAATGCCTAGTGGTGGTAGCAGCACATAAGCCTGCTAGGGAACTCCAAAAAATAATTTCTTATCCCATCATAGATGATAGAGTTTGAGGAGTCCTGGTCAGTTCTGGTCCAATGAGAGCATAGACTCACATTTCCAGTAGCGATAAGGTGGTGTTAGTACCGTTATACAAGGCACTGGTGAGACCTCATCTGGAATATTGTGTGCAGTTCTGGTCTCCCATGTTTAAGAAGGATGAATTCAAACTGGAACAGGTACAGAGAAGGGCTACTAGGATGATCCGAGGAATGGAAAACCTGTCTTATGAAAGGAGACTCAAAGAGCTTGTTTAGCCTAACCATAAGAAAGCTGAGGGAAGATATGATTGCTCTCTATAAATATATCAGAGGGATAAATACCAGGGAGGGAGAGAAATTATTTAAGCTCCGTACCAATGTGGACACAAGAACAAATGGATATAAACTGACCATCAGGAAGGTTAGACTTGAAATTAGACTAAGGTTTCTAACCATCTGAGGAGTGAAGTTCTGGAATAGCCTTCCAAGGGGAGCAGTGGAGGCAAAAGACATATCTGAGTTACTACAGAGAATTCTTTCCTGGGTGTCTGGCTGGTGAGTCTTGCCCACACGCTCAGGGTTTAGCTGATCACCATATTTGGAGTCGGGAAGGAATTTTCCTCCAGGGCAGATTGGCAGAGGCCCTGGGGATTTTTCGCTTTCTTCTGCAGCATGGGGCACAGGTCACTTGCTGGAGGATTCTCTGCACCATGAAGTCTTTACATCACAAGTTGAGGACTTTAATAGCTCAGACATAGGTCAGAGGTTTGTTACAGGAGTGGGTGGGTGAGATTCTGTGGCCTGCGTTGTGCAGGAGGTCAGACTAGACAATCATAATGGTCCCTTCTGACCTTAAACTCTGAGTCTATAAGGCAAAATTAGGGCTGGCATAAGCCCGGAGAAGAGTACTTGAATGGCTGAAAGACTGGTGGTGTCAGGGTGCTGACACTTTGCTACCACAAGAAAGACACTCTCATGCTAGAGGCAGGGGGATAACAAGGTGACTCGCAGCTCTGGGTGCCTCGAGAACTGTCTCACACTTCACCTGCTGGGTGTCAGTAACAACATGGTTGATTTTCTGAGCAAACAATTGATCTGTGGAAATCCATCATAGCAGCGATGTTCCTGTGTTGGGAAAACCCAGTGATTGACATGTTTGCTTTTGTCATCAATGCCAAGTGCCAGAGATTTTGTTCCAAAGTGAGCATGAATCTGAAGTTGTTACAGGACACCTTCTTTCTGCAGTAGTCCCAAGTATTCTCATATGCCTTTCCACTGACTTCCCTGAGTCCCAGGGAGACTTCCAAAATCAAGAGAAAATAGAGAGCACTTTTCAGCTTGTGGTTCTTCTAAACTACGGCGGGAGGGCTTTGCTAACACACCTCTCTCACTGGCAACCATCTGAGGTAATCCATGATGCTGCTAGAACAGCAGCTTCTGTTTCTCTCCCCCAGCATCACTCGCTGCCTCCTTATTGAGTCCTCGGATTGACAAGTCATAAACCACTTCCTCAGTTTTCTTGACGTTGTACTTCAAGCCGTCGTAGCGCTTCCTCAAGGAGTCATTTTTCAGATTGAAGAGACGGAAGCCAGAATCCAGCTAGTTAATGAAGGTGGAGATGTGAAGAGGACGAGAATAGTCACCTGCGATGACACTGTTCACTGCCAACCTAGACAACTCACTGGCGAGAGTCAGAATCCCAGAGAGGTAGTCTTCAAGAGAGAGGTTTTCACCTGGACATTGATCAGCCTCAATTCCAAGTATTTCTGTAACCGCTTCTCGAGTCACTAATGTTTGTCTCCTAGTAGACAACAAATGCTGCCAGAAACACCAAGCGCTGTAGCACAAACGTCCAGTGTTCGTGAAATCTGTAGTACTGATCAGCTGGAAACTTGGTCTTCAGAGATGCTAGCTGTGTTTTGAATGCGCCAAAGTGTTCTCGAGCCTTCTGACACTTCTTTGGTATGTCCTGAAATCCAGCTCCCTGGTGAACCCCCTGCAGCAGCATTAATATCTCCCAAGCCATCTGTTCCAGGGTCTGAACCACTTTCCTGATTTCCTCTAGGATGTCCTGGTTAGCGGTGAGGACCCCCTGCAAGGTGATGAATATATCGCTGACCGACATGGTGCACTGCCAGGCCGGGCACGCGGGGAGCTGCCACCCAGGGGCTAGGACGCTCCCAGTGCTGCCTCCGACCCACCTCTCCCGCTCTCAGCCGGGACCACAACCGCTACTCAGGGACCTTCCAACTGTTCTTGTGGCTTCGTATTGGCCAAGACTGTTTCGGCTGATGGCCTGCTGCAAATATGTATCTGGCCTTTCATTCAGCTCCCACCCTGTCCAGACCTGTTCTCATAACATCATGGTCAGATACTCCATCCAGACCTGAAGTCACTGCACCTGATGTCATGGCTGCTGGCTGGTTGAGTACAATGGACAGAGTCTGCTTCCTACAGGTCCAGGAAATCGTAATATAGAGCAGTAAAGCATGTACCAGAAGAACACACATTCACATCAATGAAAAAGGTTTTTCAGAATGGGCTGCCCAACACAGTCTGGACCCTGCCCAGCCCCCTCGATATTACGTATCATCAGCTTCTTATTGCACTTCAGACTGGCCAGACTGGCGGTTAGCTCTATTAAAGCCCACCTTGTGGTGATTTCCGTTTGCCTGTATGGTCAGGGTTGCTCTTCTCTTACCCCATGATATCAGAGTTTCTCAAAGGGTCATTATGCATTTGCCGAAAGTCAGAGAACCTACCTCTCCTGAGACCTCAGTCTAGTCCTGTGACTCATGGAACCTCCATTTGAACCTCTGTCAGCCTGTGCCCTGCATCACCTTGCTTTGAACGCAGTCTCTGTTACTCTGGCCAGGAGAGTGACTGAGTTTCAGACACTTCTGGCCGAACCCTTTCCCCACTCTCAGTACAACATTCCATAGCGTCATGGTGGTGCTGCAGCTACACCAAATTCATTCCTAGGGTGGGCTCAGAATTTCATCTAAACCTGTCAATCATCCTGCCCGTCGTCTTCCCAGAACCACACTTGGCACATGGAAGAAGGAAATGACACACACTAGATGTATCCAGGACTATGCTTTGTTACATTGACAGGATCAAATCATTCACACTATCTCCCTATGTGTCTAGAGTGGCAGCTGGATATTCTAATGGTCAAGTCACCTCCTCACAGAGGGTATCAAAATGCTTAACACAGTGTAGCTAGCTGGTGTACCTCTCCCACTGAACATCAGGTTTATTCCACCAGAGCTCCAATAACATCTTCTGCTTGCTTCACAAATGTGCCCATTGACTTTTGTCAAGCATAATGCATTGGACTTAGTTGCTAGAGCAGATGCCATGTTCGAGAGATCAGTACTACAATCTCTGCATCACTGGTGCAGCTGTAACTCCTCATTGCCACCATTCCTAGGGGATACCGCTTGCCAGTCACCAAAGAGTTCCACAGAGATGCATACTTGAAGAAGAGAGAACGGTTACTTACTTTACAGAAATTGTGTTTCTTTGAGATGCTGATGTCAGTGTGGATCCCACAACTCGTCCTCCATCCCCGCTTTGGGAGACCTCAGCTACACGGGCTTTGAATTGTGAGGGACCCGAAGGAGGGTTGTGGCTGCTCCAGCCTTTATGTCCTGGCACAAGGAAGCACAGGGTCTGTGTGCAGCCCCGATGGATGCTATAATTAAAAAAAACAAGCCACCTCACATATGTGAGGCACGTACCTGCCTATGGTGGGATCCATACTGACAACATTTCAAAGAACCACAGCTGCTATAGATTAAGTAACCATTCTATTTTACTGAAAGTATTTGGGATATATTTGAGAGTTTTAGCAGTTCGTCCTGTGTTTCTGTTCATTTTTTTTCATGCAAATTATTTATTCTTTCTTTGCAGTCAGCGCTGCCTCACCCTGCGTTTGGAATGTCTGTGTGGCAAGGAAGGCACCTTTGGTGGCTTCAGACAGCAGCTCATCTGGAGGCTCAGACAGTGAGGAAGAGGAGGATAAAGCTGATATCGTCACAGAAACCATCAGTACAGGCTCAGGCCAGGAAACCATCAAACTCACCATGGATGCTAAGAACGAGAAGGCTGTGTTCACCAGGTGCGAAAGAAATCAGCTGGGGATGGGGTAGATATGTAACTAGGGTTTTGTAAGGTGTAATCTGAATCCAAATATGGCATAAGACAATTGGCAACTCACCTCTGGTTTAAAATCAAGTGTAAATCACTCATGGGATGCAGGGCCTGTTCATGAAAACAAGATAAAAATGTTCATGCCTGAGAACATCATGGCACTAAGGATTAATGCACCAGCTTTTTATTTTCTGAGACCTGGGTTCTGAATGTTGACTGTAGGCGGTTTTGTTAAGGTGCTTTACAGCCCTCCGGGGTGCTGGGTGCTGATAAATTAAAGTATTTATTACTGTTACACAAATGCTGTCTCAGTTCACAAGTGAAAATGTGGGTCTTCCTAGCCACTGAATCATATTGCAAAACTACCACATAATCGGCAATATCAGCTCACTTGAGATGTAGGAGTGGAATAGTAGTGGGGGATGCAAGCCAAGAGTGAGATCCGCGAGCAGAGCCACGTGAGGCTTCGTGTCATGAATAACACATGGTGTTACGGATCAGCATTGAGATCGGCATCCCACAGAACTGCTGGGGGTGAGGGGTTGAAATGGCTCAAGTTATTGCTATTTCCTCATTTTTTTTGAAATTCATTCCTAAATTGTAAGACGCACAGACCCCCAGAATTAGACATTACAATCCCAAGGTTTATGGTAACTTATGGACAGCATCTTTGTAAGAGCCCTGAAATACACACCCTCCATAAGGTTTTACCATAAGACACCTCAGGGGAGAGGGTACATTTCACAAGTTCACAGTTCTTAAAAGGGGAATAGACCAAGCATGGGGGGTAAAATTTTGATAAGTGACTTAGGCTCCAAAGTGCCCAAATCACTTTTGAAAATGGGCAACTTGGTACTTTCTGAAATTTTACACAAGATCCGTTTTTTTTCTTTCCTGTTCTCCTCGCACGTGCTTGTAGGGTATGAGCCAATTAACTGGGGACGCAATCTTTTGGAAAGCTTGCTAGGAGCAGTTATTCACCCGGTGTATATAATATAACGATTCATTCCCTTTTGGGGATGGTCAGTTTGAGGTACCTGGCACACCTCATTACTCCAGTGAACACTTTCTGGGAATAAGGAAAGATGGCTCATAAAATGGTGTGCTGAAGTAACATGGCTGTAAAACAAAGAGAAATTGCTGGAGAAAATAAACCAGTGACAGATTTTGGTTAATCCAATCTGTGTTGAGTTTTTTATAATCTGAAAATTTTTGAATTTCTGTGTCAGTCCAGGCTGCCTTTTCTGCTGTAGACTTGAAATAAAAATCTGATGCATAAAATTTCATTGCTGACGAGCAGTTTGGTTCAGGAGAGCTACTTGGATAAATGGGACAAATTTCCATGCACAGAGATGACGGCCCAGCAGATTGTGCTTTCAGAGACCAGGCTGAAGAAATGAAAGATGGTCAATGTTGCTGACTCGGGCATCTAGGCTAGTAGCCCTCTCTGCTGTTCATAATACACTTGGCTCCTTTTCTCGTGTCCATTGATCCTTGAATTTTAACAAAATAAAACATTTGGAACATAGAGTGGTGGCCAGCACTGTCTTCCAAATGTGTTTTTTCATCTCTGAACCTATGGCATTTACAGCCGGAGTTGTGCTCTAAATTTAGCTGTCTGTCTTGGTTCAGTTTAACACAACAGCAGTTTAAATCCTGTTTGGCATTTTGCGTGACTTTTACATTAGCTTCACAGCAGATTGGGAAAAGGGTATTCTTATTTTGATTAGCTAGATACGTCATTGCCCATGACACTGCTAAATCTAAGCATTGTAATTTTAGATTAATGTTTTTTAGTAATAAGGATCTCTCTCAGGTAAGTACAGTTATAACTTAAAAACCAAAACAACAAGGTTTCCAGAACCTGCTTTGTTTTGCAGGATTGTGGTTAAACTAATTCTGCTTTTGCAATGCAAGCAAATACTCCGATAACCACAATCTCCACTATAAAAGTGTGATATCTTACCACAGCCATAATCTCAACCAGAAATTAAAACAAATGGCTGCTGAAACCATCTAAATATATATTTAGGCACTAATTAAAAGTGAGCTGATTTTTCAGAAGAGCTAAGCTCCTTTGGCTCCCATTGTCATAAGGGGAAGTTGGGGCTGCCATTATCTCTGAAAATCAGGCCTCTTAAGTCCATAAATATGAATTTAGGTGCCTAACTTTAGATGAGGTTGGTGAGGGAATATCTTTTATTGAATCAACTTTTGTTGGTGAGAGCGACAAGCTTTCGAGCCACACAGAGCTCTTCTTCTTCTTCTGCCCTAGTGGCACTGCTAAATACAAAGTGAAACAGATTGTTTAGCATAATCAGTTCACACGCATTTCAAGGGACCTTTCAAGGGGAAGTGGTCTGTTAACATCCCTCCAGTCATGGGGGTGGGGGAGAGGAAAAAATGCCATGGCACTCTTACTGAAGGAATATCAGGACTCCGAAACCATCCTCACACCGCTCACCACACAAAGGACCAGCTTCTCCAGGGTTACAGCTGACTTCCGCCAGAAACTGCGAATCTCGGAAAACCATGGATGTCACTTCCCTGTACACTAACCTCCCTCACAATGGATGACATTGCAGTCTGCCTCAGATATTTACAAGATAATGAACAATCCTCAGATATGCACCCCAAACATATTGCCAAACTCATCCATTTCATCCTCACCCATAACGCTTTTATATTCAGCAACAAACACTTAATTGAAACTATGGGAACAGCCATTGGTACTAGGATGGCTCCCCAATATGCCAACCTCTTTGTGGGCCACCTTGAAGAATTATTTCTGGGCAAATGCACCATGAAACCAATGATATACCTGAGATACGTCAATTATATTTTCATCCTCTGGACGGACGACATACACTCCCTCATAGATTTCCACCGCATCTTCTATGACCGCCCACCCATCCATTAAACTCTCACTACAACACTTCCACAGTAGCTCAGCTTCCTGGACACCATGATCAGCTCCAACAATGGAACCTTACAGACAACTATATACAAGAAACCCATGGATCACCACACCTACCTTCCCAGATCCAGTAACCACCCCAAATGCAGCAAGAAATCTGTTAACTATAGCCAGGCACTCGGATAACACAGAGTATACTCTGAGGAGAAAGTCCGGGATATATCCCGTAACACACTTAAAACCACCTTCACCTAACAAGGACTCTCTACCAGAGAAGTAGATTGCATCATGGAACAGGCCACCCAAATACCCTGGTTGAACCTGCTTCAATACAGAAATAAACCGCCTCTGACCACACACCTCTAGTTAACACCTACTACCCCACACTGGAACCCATATAGGGTAGCATCAAACATCTATAACCCATGCTTGATGAGAACCCCCTCTTCTGGCTTTCAGACAACCCTTCTCCCCCAGGCAATTTCAAGGTCATTATCAGAAGCAAGTTCCTTACAGGCCAGGACACACCATCTCAGAGCAGCACCTGGGTTGACCAGATATCCCGATATTAGGGGCACAACCTGGAACTGTTGCATCACTGTGCTTCCTTAACTCTCCAACCTCTCTCAGTGCTATGCCAGTGATGAGCAGCAAACCCCTAGAGGCGCTGCGATCACTCAGCCATCAGCATGTGGAGCCCCCCACCAGCTAAATTGCATGAATACTCCTTGAGTTACTCATGAATCATACAGAGAGAGGCGCCAGCTAATCCCCCCCAAAGCCCAGCCTTGCACCCCAGAAATATATCGTCTTATGCTGCTCAAGACTCCCTTGGACAGTGCAAGCTCATTAGTTAGTTCGCCACTTCTTCAAAGGAATGTGGACATGCACCAGCCTTTGTAATCTTCAGCACACCATTTTATGAGCCATAAAACAGATTCATTAACTACAGAAAGATAGATTTTAAGTGACTATAAATAGCAGGCATAGAGATCAAAGTTGGTTACCTAAGAAATACAAATAAATTTGCAGTCTAAACACTAACTTTAGCACACTAATTAAGATTTGAATTAAGCAGTGTCTCACCCTAACAGACGTTACAGGCAGTTCACAGTTCCTAATACACAGACTGAACTTCCTTCCAGCCTGGAACCAATCTCCCCAGTTCAAAGTCTTTGTCTTCCAGATGCTCTTCCAGGTGTTGAGATGTGCGTGTGTGTGGGGGGGGAGGCTAAGTGATGATGTCACTGTCCCTCTTTTATACTTTCTTTCAGCTGCTAGAAAGATCCTTGCTGTGATGTGGGTTAGGCTGCCCTCATGGCGTATGTGCTGTCTCTGAGACGCCTCTGGGAGAGTGGGTTATTCTTGATGGGCCATCACCACCTGTCTCGCCAGTGATAGCTACTCCTTTGTCCCTACTGAAAGGCCAGCTGGGGGCATCTTCCATCCTCACAACATATTTCAGTAACACATATAGCAATACTTCATAACATCACATACAATGATGGCACATACAAATCAATAGGATATTAAGGTTCAACAGGTTAAGACTTTTAAAATAATACCTCACAAGGCATACTTTGTACCAAATATATCCTGATCGTGTCACAGTGGGGTTCCAGAATGCTACTTTGAGCTACAGATTGCCCCCGTCCCGCTTTTTCACACTTGCAGTCTGGTCACCCTAGCAGCACCAGGCCCTGCCAAAACAACAGATGCAAAATGTGTTGATATCTCCACTGCTACGATGATCAGCACCCCCCACAACGCACCTGTCAAGACCTATTAGTCCTACATATACCTAATCACAAGATGTGGTGTACTTCACTCAGTGCACTAAATACCCCCAAAACAATTATGTGGGTGAAACCAATCACCGCGCTCTCAGATGAACTATCACAGAAAAATGATAAAAAACAAGAACACCATCTCACCTGTGGGTGAACACTTTACTCACAAAGCAATCACTCTGTATCTAACCTCTCAGTCCTCATCCTCAAAGGAAACCTGCACAACACATTCAAAAGATGAGCCTGGAAGCTTAAGTGCATAACTTTACTAGATGCTAAAAATCATGGACTGAATAAGCCCACTGGATTTATAGTTTATTACAACAATCTGGAACTTTACCCCCTGCCCACCTGCCTTTTTTTCTTTTTTCCCCTTTTCCCCCTATGACTAGAGAGGTGTTAGCGGGCCTCTTCACTTTGAACGGTCCCTTGAAATATGTGTGAACAACTTATGCTAAACAATCTGACCCACCTTGTATTTTGCTGTGACACTCTGAGTACATTTCCCAGACCTGCAGAAGAGCTCTGTTTAAGCTCATACGCTTGTCTTTCTCACCAAGAGAAGTTGGTCACCCACCTTGTCTCTCTAATATCCTGGGACTGTAATAACATTGTATATAACTTTAGATGCTCAGTTGTGAAGATGTTGGTGTGAGGGTCTGTGCTTTAGTTTGCCCATCCATAAAATGTAGCTAATATTTATTCCACCGGGATGCAGATGATTAATGAATTAATGTGTGTAGTAAAGTCCTAAGAGGATGTCAAGTGCTAAAGAAATGCTTATTATTAGGGTTTAAAACTCATTTGTCGTCATGGTGCTACATAACCGATAATTTCACAGTGTATGTTAACATTTAGTAAATCAGTACTGTGCTATGCCAGAGATTCTGAAGACATGAATGATTGTCAGCAATCACCAAAGGGATTACCGTGAGACAAACTGAAGTTTTTTCCCATATGCACCCAATAAATGTTGTCTTTCCTAATCTCCTCCAAAGGAGTTGCAAAACATGGAGAAATGGTTCTCAGTAATTAAGAGAGGGAAAATTGGCCTGAGATGGAGCTCATATAGAAGATTAACTGAATTTCATCTTACTATACAACAAGATGAAATTCAGTAAAAACAAGTGCAAAGTACTACACTTGGGAAGGAAAAATCAAATGCATCATTTAACAATGGCAAATAACTGGCTGGGTGGTAGTACTGCTGAAAAGGATCTGGGAGTTAGTGGATCACAATTTGAATATGAGTCAACAATGGGGTGCAGTTGTGAAAAAGATTAGTATCATTCTGGGATGTATTAACAAGAGTGTCATAAGTAAGAGACAAGAGGTAATTGTCCCACTGTGTTTCGGCACTGATGAGGCCTCAGCTGGAGTACTGTGTCCAATTCTGGGCACCGCATTTCAGGAAGGATGTGGACAAGTTGGAGAGGTTCCAGAGGAGAGCCACAAAAATGATCAAAGGTTTAGAAAATCTGACCTATAAGGAAAGGTTAAAAAAAACTTGGCATGTTTAGTCTTGAGAAAATAAGACTGAGGGGGAACCTGATAAGTCTTCACACGTGTTTAATGCCTGTTATAAAGAGAATGTTGATCAATTGTTCTTCATGTCCACTGAAGGTGGGACAAGAAGTAATAGCCTTAATCTGCAGCAAGGGAGACTTAGGTTAGATATTAGGGAAGACTTTCTAACTGTGAGGGTAGTTAACTTCTGAAATAGGCTTCAAAGAAAGGTTGTGGAATCCCCATCACTGGAGGTTTTTGAAATCAGGTTGGACCAAACACTAGTCAGGGATGGTCTAGGTTGACTTGATGACCTCTTGAAGTCCCTTCCAGTCCTACATTTCTATGATTCTGACATCATCACTAGGATGATGATTAAAAAAGCTTTTACATACTAGTAGAGGAAACAGACCTGGAAGTATTTTGCATTAGTGAACTTTGATAATCTCTGAGAATGTTTCCCTCCTGCATTGTATGTTGTTGTGTTTCTTGTAGGAATCTGTCATGGAATAACAGCTGTGATCTGTTCATTGGTTGGTATGCGTGGCTCACTAGAGCACCAGCCATGTGAATTTTAACCCGCCTTGGCTTGTGCAACAGATTCAGAAAAGGATATTTAGGATATCAAAATCCCATTTCTTCTAGGGAAAGCTTTGCAGTGCACTTTTTAGCATCAAGAGAGGACTCTAATACATTTGAGGTTGATTAGTTTTTCTCTATCTTTACTCTTACATGCATAATAATACATAACATTTGTTCTTCAAGTATATGCCCCTATGGGTGCTCCACATTCTGTATGTGCGTGCTCATACGCCTTCTCGCAAAGATTTTTTTCTCTGAGCAGTGTCTGTGGGTCTGCGCCCTGCCCATCCTCGTGCTCCGGACGGCGGGTATATAGTGAGGGCCAGATCCGCCACTGCTCCAGTTCCTTTTCAGCCGCCTGAGGTTGGAGACAGAATATTGTGGTGTCCGCTACTTACCTGCATAATTTGTACCTTTTTTGGTTTTTATCCCCTTATTTTACTTTTTTTTAACCTTGATTTTTATTTTAGTTCTCTCCCTTAGCACAAGTTTTCAATTTTCTTTGTGCTCTCACCTGTCCCCTTGGTTGGCCATGGCTAGGCCGGGGCCTTTCCCAGCCTGGGCCTTTCTTCAGTTGCGGTTTATTCCTTGTCTGACTATGCTCCAAACCCTGCCAGACCTGCCACAGCTATTTCCCCTCAGCAACAGGCGTTCCAGCTGCCTTGGAGAGTCCCACGTCCTGTCTAAGTGCAAGGTCTGCATCAGGTTTAAAGGCAGATCTTGCAAGTGGAGATAAGGCAGACTAAAGCCCCATTTTGGTGGGTGATCTCTGAGGCCTGCAAGGTTAGATTCTCCCCTCTACGTCTGCCCCGGCCTCTTTGACTTGTGCTGCTGCTCCAGGGAGCAAAGAGCAGGAGACATCTTCAAAGGCCTCCAAACACTCCAAGAAGCAGTGATCCCAGTCCCTTGATTGGGGCTTGAAGCACTGTGAGAGGTCTCCCCAAAGATCATGGTCTAAGAGACTTTGCATCCCACTCCAGGTGCCGCTGAGGCTCCTGCTTTGTTTGGCACTGAAGGCTCAGTACTGCCGAAGAGATCTAAGTCTCTCAGCAAACAGACCCACTCAACCCCATTCTCTGTACCTTCAGAGCCCTCCCGTTGCAGGGACTCAAAGAAACTACCAACCCGACTTCAGCACCCTCTGAGGGCCATGGGAGTGTGCACGCCCGGTCATCCACACCGACGCAAGTACCGCTTGACCCTCGTCAGCTGAAGGAGTACTGCCCCAGATCACCTTCTTTCCCACAGGGACCTCTGCATGACAGAGGAGCCAGATTCCACTCTCCTGAGAGGTACAGAGAGGGTTCCTTTCTCGGTACTTCAGGCACCCACCAGTACCGACCTACTGATTGGTACCACCGCATCCTGCTACAAAAAGTTGGCCAGCTGTACTGACTTGGATGCCATTTCCCACCCAGCTGCCAGTACCTATCCGACCCCTAGTACATACTGAGCTGCAGTACCAACACCCTTAGCTTCCCCATTGGACACAAGGGATTACACATCTTCTGATCTGGACATCTCTGTCCAGGATTCAGCCACCTTTTCCTTCTCTCCCCTCCTCCATCCCCTGAGTGTACCCTGAGGAGGAGACTCTGGGATCTGGCCATCACGCTCCCCGCCAATCTTGGCAGGAGCACCCCTGAGGTCCTACTCACTTTCCACATGCCCTGCCACACTTGGCATTCTGGAAGCCTTCGGCTTCCTACAGCAACCAGTTTTGCAGGGTGCCTTCCCATAGAAAGCAGGGAAAGCAGCCCTCTGGACTCTGGGATCACCACCTCTGCGGGACGGCTTTGTGGAACACCAAGAGTGAAGAGTCAAGGAGGAAACTCCCTCTTCCGACAAATCCTCGTCGTCTCCTGACGAAGCAGTCATGCCCCTTCCGCCATCCTATGCAGCTGACTGTAAAGTTTTTCAGGACTTGATGACGAGGGCAGTCAAGACTTTACAGCTCCCGCTGGAGCAGGTGCAGGAATCCTGACATTCCCTGATGGATATCCTCCATGCTACATCACAAGACAAGATAGCACTGCCTATTGATAAGGCTATGATTTTTGCCCTGGATATTTTTAGTAAAAGTCATGGACAGGTCACAGGCAATGAACAAAGATTCACAGAAGCCGTGACCTGTCCCTGACTTTTAGTAAAAACATCCCTTACAAAATGGGGAGGGAGGAAGGTCCAGCACCCTTCCCTGCTGCATGCGGCAGCAGGCTGCGCCCCCCTCAATCCCCCCGCCCGCTGCCTGCAGCGACTGGGAGCTGGGGGGTTCCCCTGCTGCCGGTGGTGGCTGGGCTGCTGCAGGGACCCAATTGCCACAGAGATTGTGGAAAGTCAGGGAATCCGTGACCTCCATGACATACTTGTAGCCCTACCTATTGATGATGCACTGTTGTCACCAGCCCATAACATCTGGCAGGCACCTGCCACCATTCTGCCTACGTGCAAGACGGCTGGCAAAAAATACCATCATCCGGCCAAGGGCTCTGAATATCTTTTGTTCTCTTCCCACCCCCACTCCTTGGTGGTCAGTGTGGTCAATGAGAAGAACAGGCAGCCCCTGCAGAGAGCTACTTCTCAGCAGCATTACAATTTAGGGTAGCAAAATTATCATGCCCTGCTGGCAAAATATGATGACAGCATCTACTCCAAGTTCTTTCAACTTATTGACCATCTGCCACAGGATCAAAGGGACCAATTTGATGCCTTTACAAATGGCTCTCAGTAGCTGCTGCTCACCTCTGTCAGATGGGAATAGTCGTCTTCCCCTACTTGGACAGCTGGCTTCTCAAGGGCAGCTTCTTCTCTGAAGTCAGGTCACACACCAACAAGTCTCTAGCTCTGTTTCTTTCCCTGGGCCTTCACCTCAGTGCAGAGAGGTCCAACCTAATACCCGCTCAGCATATAGACTTAAGGGGGAAGGGGTAGCTCAGTGGTTTGAGCATTGGCCTGCTAAACCCAGGGTAGTGAGTTCAATCCTTGAGGGGGCCATTTAGGGATCTGGGGCAAAAAAATTGATCCTGCTAGTGAAGGCAGGGGGTTGGACTTGATGTCCTTTCAAGGTCCCTTCCAGTTCTATGAGATAGGATATCTCCATGTATTTTTAATCAGGGCCATGCTGGACTCAGTAACTAATAGGGAATACCTAACCACAGACAGGTGCAACACCATGTCCAGCCTCATATTCGTGATACAATAGAGCCCTCAGACCACCGAGAGGTCTTGCCTACAACTCTTAAGCCATACGGTGGCCTGCACATTTATGATGCCCCTAGCAAGGCTCCACTCCAGATGCATTCAAACCTGTCGCAGCACCTTTGACACACCAAATAGACATAGCTTGTCCAAATGAGCATTCATTCCCCACGGGGTCCTTGACACACTTGATTGGTTGAAGGACCCCCACAGGGTATGTGTTGGGAACACCTGCAGAAGTTTATAGCACAGGGCAAGTGGACCATCAAGAATTGTTGCTTCACATTAACGTCCGCAAGCTACGGGTAGTCTACAATGCGTGCCATCACTTCCTACCCAAGATCAAGGGTCACTCCAGGAGAATTATGACACACAACAGGGCAACATTGTAGTATGCCAGCTACCAAGGAGGAGCAAAATCTTCTCCTAGATTGAGAAGTGTTAAAGAGCTACAGTAGACTTCAATACTACAGTGATGGGTACTATAACATAACCTATGTTTAATAAATAGTTCTGGTGAGTGTGTAATCACTAAACTTACTAGTATCCTAAAAGCACCTGCTGTTAAGGGCAGTACAAACATGGCCCTCTTTGTCTACTCCAGTCTGCTGCCACTATACCTTTTCCAAATTCTGGGAACCTCTTTAAATCACCTCCAGGACTCTGCTTCCTGTTGACCTTCCCTCCACCCCAAATAAATAAAAACAGGTAGCAGTCATGACTGGTGGTACTTATTCTCTTGTGAATCCACCGGTTGGAGATGTCACTGATGGATCTGGCATCTGCATTTAAACTTTTTACATGATGGTATGGTTGAAACACACCTGAGTTAATCATCTCCTTGCATTGCACAACAAAACATTACCCATGGCAGTTTTGGTTCAGGTGTACCATATTCTTAGCAGCAGTTTTAAAAGGTCGTACCCAAGTGCTAGGCTGTTTCAGCCATCGTCAGCAGATATATTTTCCCCCCTGGAAGATCCATAGTAAATTTGACATCTTAGATTAATTGGAAAAAAATGTTCAAAAGGACCTTGTAGAGTTCTCTGGTGATGACTAGAAAGTTTCCTGTTTCTGGCATATTTTGCTATTTGATAATCTAAAGTTTGTATTTTAAGTGTCAACTTTGAGCAGGCTGTTGTTTATGGTGTATTGATTCATCTACTTTTGTGTGTATTGGGTACAGTTTTACATGGAGGTTCCAGTGCACAGTATTCAGCTACTGCATATGATTAGAAAAGCTTTTAAACATCCCTTGCCTTGTCATTTTTACAGGGAAGGAAACCATCCGAGGATAGCAATGCAAAGTTAATTCTTTTGTCTGTTTTTGCACTAATCTTTACTGTTTTCTTTTTCTTTCTCTCCTTTCTGCTTTCTGCCTATCTCTGTCTCTCTTGCTGCCTTTCTATCTTGCTGTGGGTATTGCTCAGAATATTTAGACCTTCAGTCAGAGGGTATGTATAATGGTGACATTTTCAGGGTTCCAAACATCCACCTGACAAGTCGTCTCTCCTTTTATTAAGCTACTTCCTTCTGATTTCCAAGTCCTTGATGCTGGATTGGGAACAGAGCTGCTGTATTACTGAACTGGCAAATTACACTAGAAAACTCACTCTTCCACTATCAGTTAAACGTGTGCCTAGAAGCAGTACTTTGAAATGCCTAACTAGAAATTGTGTGGAGTCCTCTGTGAAAAATACATGCAGAGGCAGCACACCTGTTAAAGAACCCTTTAAAAATAATGACAGTATTTGGATAGTTTCATGTATCTCATTGTGTCCTTGAGCTTCTGCCATTCCACCTGTTCACGAGCTCTTTCTGCAAATAGGAATAGGTTTTAATAATTTTATAAGGGAAGGGTCGGTTTATGTTCAAGTAGACTTAACAGTGAAGCCTTGTTAACTGCCCTTTGTTACTGTACACAATTCGAATGAAATCAGTTATTTCTGCTATCAGTGTAGGGGGACAGTGCTGTAGTGACGTCTCCATACTTGAGACTTCAATGAATTAACTTAGCAAAACACTTACTAGGATGTTACGAAGTATTATCAGTAAAAAACCCTAAATTACATTCGTCAAATCACAAGACATTTTGAGCTATATTATCTTTCATTTTTTTAAATTGCGTTTTTACTCATTTTCAATAATTCATCAATTCACACTGGATGTCCCAGTCATTTAGTGCAAATTAGCAAGGCTCTGCTGTAATTATTTCCTTATTAGATCAGGTATAAAAAGAAAGCTCCAATATAAAATAAGTGATATCCTAATAATTATGTCTAATTTGAAAGAAGAGTTAAATCACTTTAGAAAATCATTTAAACTGACATAACATAATGAAACATAGTTATCAGTCACATAGGGAGCCATCATTCTGACATACTGTAGTACTAGACATAGAAAATGCAGTCCAGTATTAAATGTACCTGAGATTCAGGCAGTTTTAAAAGTTGTGGATGAATGGTATTTAAAAATATTTTTGGACCACTTGAGCTTATTTTAACCATTTTCTAATAAATATTACCACTTTACACATCTTTGACAGTTTTCTGTCTTTCTCAAGCATTCAAAGGTTGAGCTGCATTTCCTTTGTCTCAAACTTGTGCTGTCAGGCTAGACTTCCTGGCAGGAAGTGTCAGTGAAATTGAAGTCCTTGTTCAGAGAGACACCAACACTACTCAGAATTAAGATATTTGAAATAGTGCCAGGTAAAGAATTTCTCTAAATTATATTAAAAGTGAACATGCGATCTGAAAAACGAATGTTAATGCATTGCTAGGGGTGTAGAATTAAGCATATGAGCCAGGAAAACAGAAGGTTAAGGTTCCCTCAGTGGTGGTAACTCAGCCATGTTTCACATTTTGTATATTTATGGCATATGATTAACAGCATAAACAGTAGTAAGATTGACATTGAACAAGGAAAGCAGCAATAGTGAATTTTACGTATGTGCAATGTGGTACCTATTTTTTGTGGGAAATGACTTTTGAATTTCCACATTCTATGTGATTAATTTTTCAACTTCACCATTATTATCGACATAAGCTTTTGGATTGTATTTCTCTGTTATTTAAAGGGTGTAGAAGGTGTTTCACTGCTGAGTTGCCCTTAAATGATGGCTCCTTTTAAAGCTGAGACACACTAAAAAGTGGCCGATAATTTGTTGTGTATGCTTGGACTAGCATTTTAAAAAATTCATAACTTTTACATAATTTTTCTCCACACTTGGCTGGTTGGTTGGTTTGTTTTTTTTACCTTTCCTTGGTGACAACTAAAATGTTGCCGAGTTTGCAGTCTATAGCATTAGATGTTTTCAAGTGAGGGACTAATGTTGTTTTCTTTACACTCGCTGTTCTGAAAAGTGTCAGATCAGTTTAGATTTAGCGTCTCCCCCATCCAGAAAAAATTCAACGCTGCGCTGAGGCTAAGCATGAAAATTTCATCCCCAAAGGGTTTGTTTTAATGAGCAACAGAAAAAGTGGGTTTAGAACGGAGGCTGGAATTTAGTCTAAACTATGTTGTTTGCTAGCTATGAAAACTATTTTTTCTGATCTCTATATAATACTCATTCTTAGTTAGTAAATGCCTGGGGTAGTGGCTATGTATCATAAGTAAGCACTACAGTAGTTTTTTTTAAGTCTGAAGTAAAAAGGAGCTGATGCCAACAAATTCCAAATTTTGGATACATTAAGGAGCTCCTGTAGAACAGGAAGTCCCTTCTTTTGTGTTCAATGATAGCTTAGTTCTAGGGTGAAACTGTTTAGCTTACATACTTGTTAGCAGCAGTGAAAACCTTAAATTCCTTCTTCTGAAATAGCTCTGAAATAACAGCTGGAAATGGTTGTTCCCATTGCTTTGGGCATGAACTCCGACATGGAGCTGGCATTCTCTCCATTGCATGAAGGATCCAGAAAGGAATGTGTCTTTGATGGCACTTGTAAAGTATAACCAAACAGTTGGTACCAGGCTATCTCACAATTTTCTTTTTGCTGTTGTTGACCAAGGAATTTGGTGTAGCATCCACTTACATGCAGCAGAGAAAATAACCCTCCAGTTTCCCAGACTGAATGGAGTTATATTGTCACAGTGGATGTTTTGAGCTCTCCCATTTTGGGATACATTTTTCTCTTCTGTGCCTGCTGATTCTTCATCCTGCATGACCTGTGGACTTCTCATTTTTTCCGAGAAAGCATGAAAAAAAAAAGCAGAAGAGTCAGTTGTCTTGTTAGCATTTAGTTATGCCCTTAGCATGGCACGTTTGCTGGAATGCATTAAATGGATTATTCAGAAGCTAAGCATGCTGTGGAAAATTAGGCATGTAACACATCTCCATCTATAGAAATTGGTTAAATATCAATTTACAGGTATTTAAAAAACAAAAAAACCCAAAGGCATGGTGACCAGACTGCAGTCACACATTTCACTGTAAAAATCGATGTTTTGTAATCAAAGATGGAAGTTTAGTGCAATTAATTATCATAGACTGGATCTTCTGTGCTGGTGTATCTGTTGGCTTTTACAACATAAAATGGCATTATGTAATTTGGGAACTATTCATTGAGCCCTCCTATTTTCTGTGACCTTGTTTAATTACTAGCCAGCAGATCGTTTCAACAGCCTGTTGAGAAGTATGTAATTTAGCATGATTGCCATTGCATCCCCTTTTGGTTTGATCCTTGGTTGACTGTTGCAGAATTTGGCTTTAAATGGCTTCTTTCTGGGCTCAGCATGGGGCTTGTGTTGTTTAGGTATGCCGTTTATACTAGTTTTGTGTATCCATTTGTAGTGTCACCATCCTTCCTAGTCTGTCCTTACAATGTTTTGATGTCTATGATACTTATTAATTGTTTACCAAAGAGAGACTAGAGGATAACTAGAGTGTATCCCCGGAGCCACAATAGTAAGCCTCAGAGGTGGGTAGAATTGGATTCTAAGGTTGCTTTATTTAGTATCAAATCCATATTTTCCTGAAATACTTTAAGCCCTTGGATCATTGACCATTTCAGACTGACTTCTTTACAGGTCTTTGACAACGAGATACATTTTATCAACGGGCTCATCATCATCATCATCAGAAGCTACGTTAGGTGCTGTAGTTTGTGGATTCTCTGCCTGGTAGTATGAATGAGAGTCCATCTGGCATGTCTGAATTCCCAGTGAGGCCATGGGAATTAATGTTGTTTTGCTAGACTTGGTGCTTCTCAATAAGTAGGTCAGTGGAAGGATGAGACAGGCAAGGCTGTTTGATTGGAGTGATCTTCATGCAGGTTAGATTTACTTGTTGAGTTTACATAGTCGAACTGGTTGGCAGGGAGGAATAGAAACAAGATATAGCAGCAATAAAATATTTTACAGTAATCTGTGGGAAAGACATTTTGGAAATAAAAAGATAAATATTTCCTGTGCACAGAAGTATCGCAGTAAAGCTGCCAAACAGAGCTTGCTTTCTTTATTAGCTGGACAGCCTACCGCTGCATTTTAACAATCTATCATTTTCATTACAGGATGCTTTTATGAGACCTACAGTAACTGCAAAATGAGAACTAATCTTTTATTCTTGTTCACTGCTGAGGAAGAAATAACGCTTTCAGAACACACAGTTGCATTATCAGGTTGAGGAAGCCACATGCTGCAGGAATGCTGCGTTACAGTAGAGGCAGTGTCTCATACAGCTTCTCGAAAGGCAAATCTCTGAGAGGAATTACTCTGAGAACAAGGTGACGAAGACACATTTCCAGTTTGGGAGCTTCCTAACAAATTCTCCAGAGGCGGCTAGGAGCCAGTGTACCTTGTCTCAAACCCCTCACATAACATGTGCATGTAATCAATGCACGTCTTGAAAAGTTATTTAAAACCTGCTTGAAACCAGTGTAAGCTCAAAAACATGATTTTCCTTGTCTATTCTAGGGGTTTGCACTGATGGCTTGCAATTGGGGCTAATTCCAAGTGTAGACAGGGTTATCTTTTCTTTTTTTAAATCCCATGACTTCAGTTTTTTAGGTAGCTAAACAGGGAACTTAGGAGCCTAACATGAGGCACCCTGATTATAAAATATTAGGCTTAATTTCTGCTGTTTTCCCATCTGTAAAAAAAGGGATGGGGGCTTAATTTATTGTGTTCAGAATGCCTTAAGATTCCTAGATGAAATGTACTAAATAAGTGCCAATTATTTATTTTTCACATATATCAATCCACTTCTCTTAGATCTGAATTCTGATCTTTGCTGGAAATGGTAAACCTAAAAAAGTGTTTTTTACAAGCTGTGAGGTGCGGTGCATCCGTCAGTCTATCTGATCTGTCTCTTTGAAACTTCAACCAGTGGCGTTTTGGAAGCTGCCTAACTCTAACATACAGGAGATACCTAACAAACGATGACATCTTTTGGAAGAAGTTCTGTTGCAAGTAATTCCTCTTTCTCTGAAGAGACCATTGTTATTTTAATAATTATTGTATTGTGCCTGCCCTGAGGAACTTACAGTCTAAAAAGACAATGACAACATGTAAGTTAGAAAAAACATTAGTTGAACAAGAAAAGCAGACCACAGTGGTATAACAGATTTTTTAAAAAGCGGGGAGGGGCATTTCACTGGGTGACAAATTAACACTGACAAACTTCGTGGCAGATCTCCACTCTTGAGTACATGCTCCTACAAGTAACTGAGGCAGAAAACTCCCCAGACTCAAAGTTTTAAAGTTGGTTCTGGCAGGAGGCATCTCCTGCCAGCACCCCAGAGGCTCCAACC
The DNA here is from genome assembly GCF_013100865.1 of Trachemys scripta elegans. Taxonomy (NCBI): domain Eukaryota; kingdom Metazoa; phylum Chordata; order Testudines; family Emydidae; genus Trachemys; species Trachemys scripta. Next base: position 446,838 of record NC_048298.1, on the reverse strand, counting down.
ACCAGCTCCTGTCTGAGAGGAGTCAGCATAGGCCTTAGACCTTAGTCCATCCCGTGCTTTGCTGCATATTGGGCTACCCACATTTGCCATCCTTGCCTGTCAACTGCCCTTCTCTCCAAATCTTCCCATTTCTTGTTAAGGTGCTTGATGTCATTCAGAACTGTTCGTTTCCATGTTACTAGCGGTCTTCCTCTCTTTCTTCTTCCGTTTTCTGGCTTCCATTCAAGGGCAGTATTTGGTATGTATTCCTTTTCCATTCTCAGCACATGTCCCAACTACTGATGTCTTCTTTTGTAGATTATTTGTGAGAGGGTGCCTTGTTCAGTGATTTTTCTGACTTCTTTTGTCTTCCTATCTCTATATGTTATTCCCAATATTCTTCTCAGACATTTGTGATGAAATGCATCCAGCTTTTGCGTCTCTTTCTTGGTAAGTTGCCATGTCTCACTGCTATATGTTGTGATGGCGATAATAATTGCTTTTTACATGTTCAGTTTTGTCTTGAGGGAGGTGTTTTTGAATTGCCAGATGTTTTTGAGTCTTCCAAATGCAGCGTTTGCCTTCCTGATACTACTTATTTCCTCGGAACTAGTACCATCTTGGCTGATGGTACTTTCAAGATACATAAAATTGTCCACCTTCTCCAGTTTCTCTTCTTCAATTTTGATTTCTGTCCCTATAAACCCCATTAACATGTCTTTATGTTTCTTTGCATTGTATCTCAAACCTATCTTCTCCATTACTTCTTTTATTTGGTTTGTGCATTTTTGTAGTCCATTGGCATCTTCGTAGATAAGAACGATGTCGTCAGCAAAGTCTAGATCAAATAGCCTTGAATTGTTCCATTTTAATCCATATGTATCACTGTCGTATTTTTTTAGACAGTGTCGGAGCTTCCCTTTATTTGTTGTATGTAGCTACTTCAGGCTTCATGGCTACCAGCTCACGTGGACACCTCATCAGCACTAATGATATCACAGAGTACACTTTTTCCAGACTCTGGCACTTCAATCATTGCATTATTCCACCATCCCAAAAACGATTTGTTAGACGACTTGGAACTCCAACCCTCATAACCGCCCACTTCTTCAAAGCATTCCAGCTTGATCAGCAGACAGTGTTGCATGTGTCACTTAGCACATTGAAACTCTGACCTCTTGGGCTACAGCTCTGTTCGAGGGGATTGGTTTTTCCTTGTTTTCAGCATTTGTACAGGTGAACATTTTGACTTTGTTCCTCCCCCCCTTCTTCCCCCAATTCCTTTTATTATATAGAGGTATGGAGAGAAGGTAGCATTCTAGGCTTTAAAATGTGTTAAGAGTGTGGTCAAACCAAGTCCTTCCTAAACAGGCATATATATCTACTGTGCCCTGTACTTTGGAATGGAGCAGGACTAGCTCCACTGTTCACGGCTATCACGGTGAGCGGTCAAGTCCTGCATGGAGAGCCTCAAAACTCTCTTGGCTTCCTCTGATGCATCTCATAAGTCAGATGAAATATTGGCTCTCTAGGCCATAGTAGCACAGTCTTTGAGTACTGAGTTGAGTGTCTCAACTAGGCATTGAGATTGTGTTTAAGGCACATTTGTCTTGGTCCAGCAAGATACAGTCATAGGTAGCTACATACCTAAAAAATGGAGTTCAGTTGTTCCCCTATCTGGATAATTGGCTGATCAAGACCATCACTTTGGAGGAGATCCAAGCATCAGTCCATTGCTGGTATCAACTTGTTTGTATCTCTGGGGTTCAAGATTATCTGCCCAAAGTCTCAGTTTGTTCGGTAGAGACAGACAGTACAAAAGAATCCTGTGGTAGAAGGCTTAACTCAAGACATTCCTGCATCAGGACATTGTGGATCCAGCAGAGTGGATTTGCCAGGGCCAAAAGATATCTGCTATCACATGCCAACAGATGAGGCAAACTCAATCAACCCTGGAGTCTTGGTGTTGCTAAGCTCTACAGGGTGTGTCTGCACTGCAGCTAGGAGATGCAGTTCCCAGTGCTGGTGGACATTGCAGGCTATCCACCCAAATCCAAGCCTGTCTGACCTCCCAGGTCCAAACTTCGGTGGCTAACCCAAGCCACTGCCTGTGTTGCAGCCTCCACACTGCTATTTCACGCAGAGCACAGGCAAGTCTGGCTGCCCATGCTGGGAATCACACTGCCCAGCTGCAATGTAGACATACCCAGAGAGGTCCACATAACATCCAGGTGGCGAGTGACCTCCAATGCCCTGTGACTTGGTGTCAGTTGGAAGGGGGCTTTCAAATTCTGGTGATCCAAACGGTAGTAACCACAGATGAGCTCTGGCAGGGATGAGGCATTTGTGCAGACAGATTCGGTGTACAGTATCTTCAGGACCATCGTAACTGTTGGAGAGCGCAGTCTTGATTGCCAAGAACCTTTAGAGACTAGTATACCAAAAGTTGGTCCTAATACATGTGAACAATTAGGCCATAATGTTTTACATCAACAAGAAGAAGAGGAGGATATGCTTCCTTGTGTTAGAAAGCCTTGCAAGTGTGGAAACGGATTGTCCCACAAGACATGCTTAACTGGCCACTTATCCATTGGGAAGGAAGACACAATCACAGATCGGTTGAGTCTGTTGATAGAAGACTCACATGAGTGGCCTCAGATCAGGAGGCAGGTGATTAGATCTTTCATGAATAGGAAATATCAGAGGTTTGTTCACAGGCACTTTGAACATCAAGCTAAGAGGAGACTATACTGGGAACAGACTGCATTGTTAAGTGATGCCATCTCAGTCTACTGCTCAGACACATCTCTTCGGCAACCTCTGTCCTAACCAGGCTCATGAGAGAGAAATGTTACATGCTTGTAACATTTCCATACAGATGATATTCTTAAACCTGTCCAGGATTTGAGTGGTCAGTGTTGTCATTGTGAGTGTCTGACCCTATCTGATGATGCTGAACCAGACCAATTAGTGATCGCTTGCATTGTCAGAGTGGCTGCTGAGCGTAGAAATAGAAGACTGGTGTTTGAGGCGGCATCTCTACCCTTCCTAGTTGCTTAGAATGAGGCTACTAGAAGGTTACAACTTGACAATGGTAAGGCCGCTGTGTGCTGAGACCACAGCCAAACATGCTGACCAATATTCTCTCATTGTTTCCTTGTACTCCCGTCTCTGCATCCATCTATTGTCTCTCGTCTTATACTAAGATGGTAAGTTCTTTGGGCCAGGGAGCTTCTGTTTGTTCTGTGCTTGTATAGCACCTAACTTAGTGGGATCCTGGTTCGTAAATAGGTGCTTTGATACTATAAATAACAAATAATAACAGGCGTTAGTTTCTGATCTCATCTCATGCAAATTCTTTTTAAGATAGTATAACATTTTGTACTTACTGTATTTAGCTCCTTTCAGAGGATCTTAAAGCACCTTATAAAAGTCTATTTTTACAACTGGGGAAGTCTAAGGCAGAGAGACCGTGAATTGTCCAAGACCACAGAGAAGGCAGTGACAGAGGTAGGAATAGAACCCAAATCAGATTGCCTATCCCATGCTTTAACCACCAGACTATGGTGATATGGACACATCCTAGATTCCTCCATAAGGTGGTGACCGGATTTCTACTTAACCAGTCACTCACCCTGCTAGCTTCCCTTCCATGCCTATATGCTCATTGCAGAAAAGCCGTTCTCCAGAAGCTGCATGTCAGAAGATCCCTAAGTTTTTATCTGGAGTAGACTAAAATCCTCAGGATGTCTCAGTTTTGCTTTGTTTTCACTGTTTCCAAAAGAAGCATGTGTAAGTGGCTGGCTGCCTCTCTCATGTTAATAACCGGGCAGCAGTACAGGTTTGTCACATCAAAGCTCATTCTGTACGAAGCAAGTTTTACTCTGGCAGCAACAGGCTAACCACTGCAATATAAGTATTAAATAATGTTGTTAATTTGAGATCTGCAGTGCAGTCATACAGTGTATGTCAGCATGGTATGTTCCCCAAGCACTGTAACTTAGATTCATCCTTTAGGCTGGAGTAGAGGTCTGGTCTGTCAGTGTCACAGAATCACTGTCTCCTGTTTAGGGGCAGACAAACTCTCCTAACTTGGAGCAAACTGACTTTATTTTTAGGCTCTCTGTATTTTAAACTCCTCTTGCCTGTTTTTAGAGGTATTTTATCTCACTGCGTTAAAGTACAAAACACACCAGAATTTATAGAAATATCTTATTTCTCCACTCTGAAAAGTGTTCTTTAGTGTTAACGTCCAAGATAGATTTACCTGGCCTGCAGCTTTACTTCCTGCTGCAGGTTTTTTCATTTTCTTATGTTGTATTTTGTTTTATAGAGACATCCTTGGAACGGTTAATCTCCAAGTGTTGGGGATCTGTTCTCTTGGGAATCTTTGCAGGGGTGAGAATTACCTACCTGTAACTGTGGTCTGAAAATTACCAATCATAAGATATCCCCTCTTGTCCACCTTCCTCCCCATAGAGCTCCAGGTTCTGTACTTCTTAAATGAAACTTTTTAAAAAACACACATGGGCGTGACTTCACTCGCCAGTTGTAGGTTGGAGCAGAAGGGGTGCCCGGGTGACCATGTGAAAAGTGCTCTGCTGGAACTAACATTTAAGAACTTTGGGCTTGGGAATTTCCAGCCTTGGTTGGGTACAGGAGCACGGCCCCGAGAATAGTGATGGATAATCTCCATCCACTATTATAGGTGAATCATTTTCTTTCATCCAGCAGTGAACTTGGCCTGCTCACCTGTAAGGTTCTCATTTGAATGCCCCTCATTTGTTGGGTCTCTTCTGCTGATGACTTAGCAGGCTGACAGTATTCGTTCTCCATTCTCCATCGCTGGACAACATGCTATTAATAGCGTTTGCATCTAGGAGAGTACTAACGCGTCTTTCTTCCAGGGAATAAGAATGTACGGAAGCTCGTTGGCTTGTTTCTGTGGCACTGATTGGAAGTGTCCTTTGTGGAAATCAGTGGTTTTATGCGTTTTTAGTGTCCTGATTTTAGGGAACATATTCTCCAGGATAGGTAGAATGCTTTTAATTCCAGTTCAATTTTACTGTTCATTTGAATTCATTCATTACATGACTCCACTTGTGGGAATGGTGGATTTCTGTTAGGCGAGGAGGAGAATCCATTTTTCTCCATTGGAATTTAACACCCCTCAATTGCCAGTTTGACTTGAGCTTGAGTTCTCCTCACACAGTGATGCAGACTGCCTGGTTATTGACAAGTTGACCATCACCGACATGGGAACGACAAAGGTGTCCAAACCACTAAACAGCATGCCCCAGCATTCTGAGGAGCTCCACAACACTGCAGCTGTCAGCATGGCTGCCACAGAAAGCACAACAAAAGACAGGTGAGCGGGTCGAAATTTTCTAACCACCGTGGGTCAGACAAAAACGGTAATTTATTCTGTACCAAACCATTGAATCCCTCCGCTTAGCACTAGCGCACAGTAGAATGCATGCTGGTCTGTCTTGGGTGCCTAGTGACCCATGAGGCTGAAAGCACAGTGTGTTAGACTATTACAATATAATGCACACATCCTGCAGTTTCTTACGGATTTTATCAAATCTTTGATGCCATGAAAAGTAAATCATAGGGCTTTGATGTTTAATATTCACTCTGCATAAGGAAATGGTCTAGTTTTTTTAAAAAGAACCTTAAAAGCTTTAGTGATTTTTTTTTTTTTTTTTTTTTTTTTTTTAAAAAAAAAAAATGTGGGAGAAGAAATTTGGAGGATAGTTTTGGTGACTGAGACTGGGAGTCAGGGAGGTAGAGGGAAGTGCTTATTATAAAGTTGTTGGAATGTCACTTTTTTCGGTTTTTATGTAGCTTGGTCCTTGGGGTTTTCCAGTGATGTCATCCTCAAAGGCCCTGCTGTCATGGAGGCATTTTGCGCTGTGTTTCAGCCAGAGAGCTGTCCCTCAATAATGAGGCGCTTCCTCCACCCCCGGGGCCAGGCACCCAGCCTCTGTAGCACTTCCTGGTCCTTGCTCTCAGACTCCTGATTCCCACATGGCAGTGCTTGGCTGCAGTTAGAACACTTCTAGGTGGAGAGACGAAGCATTTTCAGAATCATGTTAATTTTGATGCATCTTGTTGTTTGGTGTCCTTAATGCACAGGATCACAAAATGCTTTGTAGAAACAATAAATTGTAAGCAGAAGGCAAAGACGCTCTGGGACTGGAGGAGGAGAGTACCAGGCAGAAGGGTCTACCACAAGTGAGATTGGCTCTCCACCCCCAACATAAGGACATTCTTTTTAACTTCCTAACTCTTCTGTGCCCCTTTTGCCATTGTTCACCCAGCTAGCCCGTCAAGGGATCAGGGTTTTTTATAGAGAGTTGGCATTGTAATATGAGATAAGTCCTTTGATGAAAGAGAGCGAGTTGGGTGTTGGGTTAGATAGGGTGTGTGTAGGTTTGTTCGTTGTCATTTTGTTTCTTCATTTTTTATTATGCCTTTCTGCAGCCAGCCCTAGGGGTCACTGTTTGGGCACGCAGCTGCAGCCCCTCCGATGGCCACTGTCAAGCTGCTGAGAGCGTGGAATGATGCTGCCATTCCCAGGAATATGGGGGCCCAGGAAAGGGTTGTGTGGACTTGGAGTCCTAGGTCCCTGTGGTAGTTAGCGGCGGGGAGACAAGGTGATGGTGTCAGCCAAGAACAAGACGTTTAATTTCTGTTTCTTTGGTTTCACCTCCTTGGAAGGCTGAGTTTTTCAGGATCCTTCGGTTCATGATGCTTAATGCTCACTTGTGAAATAGATCAACCGTCTGTGATTTCATAATAGACGAACCCCCTGACTTTGCCTGTATTAACGGTCTCTGGTTGATTGCTGCTGCTGGGCCAATTTTGTTACATTCTCCCCGGCTGGGTGTTTAATACATTATGAATCAAGATTGGGGGAGGAGTCAGTGGAGAGTAGGTGTGGCCATGCTCACTGCATCCATCCTGAGGCATAGGAGATGGTCGTCTCCAAAACTGCGTCTGATGACGTGTCCATTTAGTATGAAAGTCCCAGGATAGGCGTAAGATGGGACTGATTTTAGTGTACCACTTGCCCTGACTTTGCTGCCAAGTCACTTCACAAGCTAACTGAATTCCTAACTACAGTGGCATTGGAAATGCAGAGCGTGCTATGGGCAACTTCAGTCTGCATGTAGTTGAAGAATCAGCTCAGGATTTCCTGGCCACCATGATGACCATGGTCCTATCCCTGGGAGCTACTGTCTCAACTCACACATTGGCTGGGATTTCAGGCTAGGCAACTGCACCTTCAGATCTGTCATAGACTGACCATTACCTCCTGTGCTTTGAGGTTGGGGCTCGTCTGTCTTGTCGGGAAGGGACCTGTTTAGATGGTCTTCCCTTGAAGAGTCATGGAACTAGAAATGTTCTAGAGAGCTCTGAGGGAGAATCTTGTTCCACTGACAGACCCCTCTCTCGACAGGTTGGCAGAGCGCTGTAATACTCTCCTCCCACCCCATTCGCACCGTTGATGAGATGGCCCCTGGGTGCCCTCTTTGCTGGCTTTGTTCTTACAGGCCATGCTATGTTACAGATGATCTCTGACAAATGAGGCGAGAGGGAAGTTTTGTGCTGAGGCTGGAAAGTTGCAGCATAAAGATTTTCTTTAAGTTCTTGTGTTGTGGTTCTGTGGGAGGCAAAGAAAAATCTCAGACATCAGATTTGTTTTGGGCAATAGGTAGTCTGGTCAACCTGGACTGTCTCAGTTGTGTAGCAGGTTGGCGTTCCACCAGCTGTGAGGAAGTTGTTTGCCCTTTTGTGGACACAGTAGATCAGATTAGCAATTGGCTATCTACCTCTGTGGTGGCAGAGCAGGGTCTTGAGGGAACAAGGTCCTCATCTTCTCTGAGAGTGTTTCACCCAGCGATGTTCCCTGAACTAACGGAGGTGTTGGGAGAACTTTGTCCCACAACCTGTGCTTTGGATCCGCATCCTTCCTGTCTGGTGAAGACCCCTCGGGAAGTAACGGGTCGCCTCACCTGCGAAGATTGTCAACACATCTTTTAGAAACGGCAGGCTGCCGATAGCTTTGAAGAAAGCAATAGTCTGTCCTTTGCCCAAGAAGTCGTCACTTCACACTGGCAATTTGTTGTCCAGTATATCATCTTCCCTTGTGGAGAAGGTTTGTATGAGACAACTGTCCAAGTATCTGGATGCCTTTGATCTCCTTGACCCTTATCAATCTGGATATAGATTTGGCTACAGCACCAAGACTTCATTAGGTCGCATTGGTTGATGATGTGCTGGTGATGAATAAAGACCAAGGCTCCATGCTGGTGGTATTTTATGCCTTCAATACAGTTAATCAAGAAGTGATACCCTGGCAGGAGCAGATGGGGCTTCACTCAGTGCCTTCATTCTTTTCTCTCTCAGATCTCAACGGGTAGTTGTGGGCAGTTGCCCCTGTCCCGAAGAGCTCTCAAGTCTGGAGTGCCATAGGGTGCCATTCTGTCACCCCTCCTGTTCAACACGTGGGTGGAGCATTTAGAAGTGTTAGTGAGGAGGCACAGGGTGCAGTGGGCTGATGACACCCAGCTACATGTCTGTGTCATCTGATTCAGTGCCTCACCCAGTGTCTACTTGAGATTGGGGCTGGCCGAGACTCTGCCCAGACAAGACTGAGGGTGAGGATGGGTTGGCTGAAGCAGTCGGAGGAGAGGGTACAGGGTACTCTTTGACTGAAGGAGTGCATCCATCATTAATTAATATTGTTCACGGCTTAAGGGTGCTTTTAGACACCTCCTTCAGCTGCTGTTTGATGTATTACAGGAGAAAACCCAGCGTTCAGGTAGTTCTACTCCACTAGCACAGCCATCAGCCAATCGGATTGTAAAATATCCAGTGCATTTTATATGAATGCACACTTGAGAACCAGGAGCATATGGCTTCTAATCCTTGTTTTGACATTTGGCCTTGGACACCTTTACTGCAAGCTCTCCATATGTAAAATGAGGCAGTCCAGTGCCATACAAGTGCTAAGTTATTAATGTTGTGGTCATGGCTATTGAAAAAACTATACGCTGGAAGGATGGCTTCAGTGTCACAGAAAATATGATTTGTCCAGGTGAATGCTCGGATCAGTGTAAGGTTGAAAGAAGATGGGTGGGTTGCACAGCTGTCTTAGTTCTTTAATGCTTACTGTAATACTGTTTGTTTTTCTTGTAGGAAAGAGGAGGTCTTGCCATGTGCTGAAGCCACATTAAATGGCCCTGCTTGATGAAGCAAATGCAGTGGGACATGTCTGATCCAGGCCAGGCTGCTACCTGGTGATGCAATTTGTCAGTTTTTTTCATTTTAATTTTATTTTTTAATAAATGCTGCATTGATGAGCGAGCTGGCATTCGGGACCAGATACACGATTTCAACACCAACAATCTGTTCCGGAAGACACTTGTATTGTCTAAATGTAGCATTGATCAGTTAGTCATCACAGGAGTGATTCGGCCCTACCCAAGGAAGCCTTCTGCCTAATTTTAGTACCTTGTCCCCCTCCCTCTTCTTCCCTTGTTTTTGTTTTCTATTTGGGGTTCAATCCTATTTTCTTAGTGTTATTGCACACAGTATTCAGCTTCTCTTCAGAAAGGTAGCAGGTCTAACGCTGGGACTTGGACGGTGCACAATAAGTCCTGCAGTCGTGTGACCAAAGTTCCTGATGGAGCTGTCTTTGGGCAGCATTTGCACCGCTTTTGTATAGCAATAAAGCCTTATCAGAAACATTTCATAGGAGGTAAAGATAAAACAAACACTTTAAATGGGATGAGGCAGGGAGGGCTGGGGATTTTGGGGGGGGGGGAGGGGCGGGAGGGGGTGAAAGGGAAGACAATGACATTGTGTCCCAAGCCAGAGGCCAGATAGCAAAGTTAGTGTAACACTGAACTGTCTTGAGCAGTGGGCTGTCTCTGCATTCCAGTGAGTTGCACAGTGCTCTGTTTCTGGGGCGTGACAGTTCACTGCAGGAGCTTGGAACATTTAGCAACCGGTTATTTCCGTCCACGCCATCAAAACTCAACCCTATGGATGTCGTCGTCCTACGTTGGGCTGGAGAGCGTGCAAAGACAGTAGCATGTTGTGTTTGCCATCTGAGAGGACAGTCATCCCAGGACTGCTGCCACGCAGGGACAGGAGCTGATGTGGCACAGACAGGTTATCAGGTGCTTGCTGGCTTTTTGGAGACTAATGTATTTTCAAATTGATATGGAAATCTTTTTGTTCTGTTTTTAAAGTTTTTAATGGATGCAGGAACAGCAACACTTTTGCACTTTGTACCTAGTGACAGCAATGGAGAATGATGTGGCCCCAGCACAGGACTCCTGCTGTAAAGCCCCATGTAGACGGTTGTGGAGGGGGCTGGGGAGGCACACTGCTCTCAGGAACTGTGAGGTAGAACAGTGCAGAGAAAAGGACGGTACCTAGAACTGCCCAGGAGCAAGGTCATGTAAGGTTGTGTACTTGACCCTGGAACAAAGGAGTCTCTGCGTAAGCATGAAGTGCCCAGCCTGTGCTGGCTTCAGCAGCGAGCTTGTTTCCAGCCTGGACTTGTGCCCTAGGTCGTACGGGTGTAAAAGATGGGCCACTTTCAGTACCAGGCTCAGGCTCATAACAGCAGACGGACATACGTTGTGATCAGTCTATACTCCTGTAGGCTTTAAACACGGAGCTGGGCTTGCTTTTGTGTGTAAGCCGTGTGCTGAAACCCACCTGGTCACATTTGAAATGCCGCTTATTTTACTAGTCCAAGATCTAAGCTGGAAAATCATTCACTTTGGAATAAAAGCATGAGGCTTGGCACATAGGTAGCCAAATAGCATATTTTCAGCTGTATTCTCATCTGTGCGAATCTGAAGGCCTTCACCTTGTGAGTATGAAAAATAGCCCTGACACACATCTGTTATCGTGAGCAAAAGCGCCCCAGCCATATTTCAGTTTGTTTTTTAAAATATTTTATTTTGAAATGCATGATGTAGAAGTACATTATGCTGCATATTAAATGTTCTTAAAAGTATATTGGTATAGAAAAGTGAAGAATGAAATGTTCCCCCTTGTCCCAGCAGAACAGACCGACTCAGTATCAGTGTCTGGAAGTGAGGTGCCCACAACACCAGGCTCTCATTTATTTGTCCAAAGATACACATTTTGTTTTGTTCTTAGGGTAGACTGAGGATTTCCTTTATTGGAGTGTCAGAAATGAAGTCCAGAGTGCAGGAAGTAAAATGAGATGGCACTCAGCAGCCCTGTGAACTCGCAAGTTGTTGTTGAGGCAGTTTCTTGCAGCTGATACAGCTGTGTTGTCTCCCAACTGCAGGTATTTGGTAAGCAAATGCTTTCCAGCTCCATTGTTCTGGAGGCCCTCTCTCCCTCCATCATGCAATTGAAAAGAAATCATTGAAAGATGCATTGTGCTGGGAGGGAAGCCTCACACTCACTGTTGGTTGCTCCCCAGGCTGTTCAGAAGCCAGTTTCACTTCACAGCCAAGATTTTCCAAAAACAATTAAATGATTAGTAACCTTGAGTGCCCAGTTGGAGATGTTTTAGCAGAGTCTGATTTTCAGAGAGTTGAGGTTCAGCAGTTTATAAAAATCAGGCCTCTTTAAGATCCCTTAAGTTGGGCACTCAAAAAATGTACTTTGTCAAAGCAGAAATGTTATTAACCAAATACAACAGACCTGCAGCTGATCCCAGCAGTTACTTGAAATCCATGGTTGGGTGTCACAGCCCCATTAAGTACCTGGTGAGGCCAATAGCTTGTTCCCAATCTCTTCTCAGTTGCAATTCTTGGCTTCCAGGGGCTGCATTTCCAGCTGGTATCGTTCTGTGACTAAGTGCAGCCTGCTTGGGATCTCTTTCAGAGGAGAAGGGGAAAAGTCCGTAGGAATCTGGTCTTTCTCTTGGCTTGATGCAATTTCAGCCACTGCAGTAGGGTAAGTTGCATCAAGTCTGCAGTGTTAGTAGCAGATTTTAACCTTTTATGTTTCATGTTCATTAGCTTTGAGCATTGACTTCATGACTTCAGGTGAAAGCTTTAAAAATGTGTTTAAAACATATCCAATAAGCAGCTCTACATGGCCCAGAATATGTTAGGAGTGAGCCCCAACCTTCGCTGCACAACCTTCGCTGAATTTGGAGGGGCTCTTTATCTGAAAAGACAGTAGTGAACTTGGTCTCTTGAGCCTAATTAGTGATTAGGCATCTTATAAATAGATAAACTTGTAGAAATGCCCCAGATTTCTTGCTTTTAAGACAGTGAATGATTCCTCCATATTCTGGAGTTTAGGTTCTGAATTATACCTCATTGAATCCACAGCATTGTCCTTCCTATTAGCCAGTGGACTGAGATGGAAAGTAGCTTTTATATGTTTTCACCCTTAGTATCTTGGAGGTTGTAATTTAGCGCAGAACCTGTCAGGTGGTGGAGTCCTTGCCTGACCCAAATGATTTTATTAGTAAGCTACACACACAACTCTGGTTATCTGTATATTGAACTCTCTGCTATCTAAAGTCATGTACAGTATGTCTAGATTAAGGTCCCTCTGTCTCCAGTTCATGTGGCATGCAGTTTTTCCATTTGGTCCTCGTTGCTATCTGAGCTTTCTTCCTAGCCACTTTAGGCTACAGTCTAGTACTCTTGTTGTGTCGCAGTCCGGCCATTTGATTGCTGTACTGTATCCGGATTACCTTTCGTGGTTATTTTCTTTTAAGGGTTCACAATGACTTGATAAGAAATCGAGTTAACCCTTTCCTAGGCCGTGCTATGCCTTGTGCAATGTCCCAGTTGCAACTAAGATGTTTCCATTGTTTATGATGACGGATTGGGACTTACTTTGACCATTGGAGGTGTTCTTCATCGGATGTATGCTATACATCTGGGTCCTCCCACAGGGTAAGCACTGTATCCTGGGGGGAATTGGTGCACGGTTGGAAGCAAGGCATATTCTCTACCAAAGATGGATTTATTTACTCCCAGCCGTATCCTTCAAAAATAATTTTAGACTGGGGCAAAATCATGATCAGAAAGCAATGAAGACTGAACAGGAACTGTATTCAGCTCTCTCCTTCCCCATCTATATGCAGTATTTAAATCTGATCATATCTATATGGTATGTATAATTTGTTTAGTTTTGAGTGTGTGTGTGTGTATATATATACACACACACACACACACACAGGTGTGTATATAAATAGCATAATACAGATTTCAATAGATATATGTATGTTTATATACACACACAATCTGAAATCGTATGAAACTTAGTGAAATGGAGACTCAATGCACAAAGAACTTGATTTACATATGTATGCACAGGTACATATAAAACTCCAAGACATGCACAGCCATATTTGTTGGTTAAGACTGAGGCTGATGGAGCATAGCTTGTGGTGGGAAAATCTGTTTTATATATTCTAGTTTAATAATTTTCACCCAGCAGCGCGTTGAAATAAATGGATTACAAAAGTGCATTCGCTGCAAAATGACTGATTTATATCATTGCTCCTGGCAACGCTGCTGCTGGACAATACTTTATCTGCCAATGTGCTTTTGTACTGGAAGAGGTGGAGGAGTTGGTTGCACACTTCGTAGAGAAACGTATACAAATCAGCTGTCATTAAAAAGTTCTTACGTTGTACTGACATCTCACCTTGAAGCTGATAGGACTGTGAAAAAAATCCTTCATCCTTTCAGGCATCATAATATGATCTGTGGACCTTTGGTGAGTCCTGTCTTGTGATGTCAGTTGATCATTATCAAGTGTGTATGACCACTCTGTTGAAAACCAGGGTTTATTACATTTGCAAAAAAATTAAATCTGTGAAAGGCAAATCTATGGTAATTGCTATCAGACCATCCTGTTGTTGAGATGTTTCAGAGAGAACTGGTTAGGGGGCATGGGAACTTGCAAACTCAAGTTGTTGTGTTAGAATCTTTTGCCTTGCTTTTGTGCAGACCTGTTTGTCTGAATTCTCTTTCACGTCGTTCTGTTCAGGATTTGGAGAACGTAGGGAGTGCTGCTAGCAGGGAGACCTATTCTTACAGATTGAATGGGACTTGGAATTGCTTTCTCAGGTGTGAATTCCCCTGCTGCTAACCTAGAGGTATGGTTCACTTCAAAATTGTACCACCATAAAAACAAAGGATACTTGAACCAAGGATATTTGGTTGTGTTCAGCACAGCTGTCTGGAAAGCACATGAAAAGTTGGTGAAGTTTTTTCTTTACTCTGGCTTGTCTGAACACCCTGTTGATGGCAGCCATCTCAGTCAAAACGTTTGGGGCACAGGTGTAAAATTTGCAGGCCGGGGGAGAGGAAAAGGAAAGCCGAGGCCTAAAGGTGGCGGTACAGTTTGCCCCCATTATCAGCGGGTGTCCAAAAATGAGGTTCAGCAAGATGGCCAGCCAGTTGTAATTGAAGCATCATCTAGCTTATTTAAGAGGTTGTTCCTGGCCAGACGTTCTGGCTGATAGATCGCTATCCATGGGCTGTTCACTGCTATCTACTCCAGAATGGTTTTCCTATGTTTCTTTCTAATGTTCCACTTTCCCTCTAGTTCCCCTGGGCAGAAGCCTCTTGATTTCCTTCTGCCTTTTTAGCAGCTGGAGGCTTTGTTGCTAGTACAGTGCTCGGATGTGTGGTTTCGGGATCCACAGCCCTCTGCAGGGATATCACAGGTTTTGCTTCCCTTCCTCATCTTGTGCAACTTTCCCTGCATTTTTAACTCCCCTGCCTTTGTACTTTTAATTATGGCTCCATCTTCCCAGATGAGGAGCCACTTCTACTCCAGCCGTAATCACGTTTAAATGAAAGCATCCCCAATTCCCTCACTTGTCCAACAATTCTAACAGAGAAACAATTGTGTTACAACAGCAGAATCCACAGCAACTCTGCTGACCTTATTAAGGCGCATGGTGGATTGTCAGTATTGATGTTGAAAGAGGGGGCCCAGTGGAAGTGGAGGGAGAACAAGTCTTTATTGCTTTGTCTATTCTGTTAGTCAGACATGCAGCTCAGTGTCACATGAGACTGGTGGAGTTCTTCTTGTTTCAGTTTAATTTTAAGAAAAAAATACAGCAGCTCATCTTATAATTTTTAACCATTGTTCCAAAGAATAGGTTTCCTTCTCCTGTTGATCGTCGCATAACAGTGACCTCACTCTGAACTGTGTTCCGGTCAGTTGATTTAGTCTCTAGCTGTTAAGACAGATTTTGATGTGATTTTTTTTTTCAAAAGTGTCTATAAAACAAAATGAAACCTTGTGTTCACAATGGTTTGTTGGTTTTTCTTTATCCCAGCATCAGTTCTCTGTGAAATCCTAATTGAGCACTTCATTATTGTTCTGAAAACATGTTTTTCCTGGTTATAGGCTCTCACAAGGCAAGTGTACTGCACAGATTTATTCTTTCACCAGGGCCAGCTTTAAAATAAAATATTTTGGATAGGTTCTCCCCCCAAAGTGAACGTTAATTTGTTAAATAACCTTGGCCCTTTCCCTTTTACCAGGGATGAGGGCTTTTAATAGGGGGATGTGTTGCAAAGGTTGCTGCATAGAGTCTCACGTTTGTTTGCTATTTAGAGGGTACAGTGTAGGTGTTTCTTGCCATGGTGCTGTACAGTGCCACTCTAACCTCTAGAGCAGGGGTTCTCAAACTGGGGGTCGCGACCCTTCAGGGGGTCGCGAGGTGATTACATTGGGAGTCGCGAGCTGTCAGCCTCCACCCCAAATCCCACTTCGCCTCCAGCATTTAGAATGGTGTTAAATATATAATAAAGTGTTTTTAATTTATAAGGGGGGGTCACACTCAGAGGCTTGCTGTGTGAAAGGGGTCACCAGTACAAACGTTTGAGAGCCACTGCTCTATAGTGTTTGAGTTTGTTTAGACATTACAGGCTAAATTTTCTTATAACACGTGGACAGTCATCCCTCCTGGGGGAGAAAATTTTGTGGTTTTCTGAACAACTAGCAGAGGGATCTTTCTGTGATTTCTGTTTTTTCGAACGAAACCATGCAGAGTCTGCTGGGAACAGCTGAAGAAGAGAGCGGTGAACTTGGGGGGGGGTGGGGGGGTAAGAAGGCAATACACATTAGTATAGTCCAAGGATTTTCTGCTACTAATTGGTTGAAGTGGGGTCAAATGACAAAAAAAGCTTACCCACAAAATGGTCAATAGCCTAGAAACTAAGCTGGTGACATGATAATACTTTTCCAAAATGCTGCATTGCTGGTGATGTTCATAGGAAAATGCATTTCACTTTCTTGGTAGTTTTGGTCGTCTTGGTGAAGATCGGATCGCTTCTTCCTTTTCCAGGGATGGCCTTCTCTGAGTCTCAGCACTTGCGTGGTTTCACTAATCCACTTTTAAAGGGATTTTTTTAAAATCATGTTATTCAAGCTGCCTAGTAATCAATAGCCTGGTATGGGAACATGGCGACAGGTCGTCTGAGAAGGATTTAGACAGTAATTAATAAATGTTCATAATTCCCTTGGTCCGACTGCACAATCATCAGGTTGCATCTGGACTGGCTGCCTACTCATTTCCAAGTGGGATTTAAGCTGTTTGGTAAAGCCCTAACTGGCTTGGAAGCGACCTACGTGAGAAGCCTGCCTCTCTCCCTGTGTGGTGATACCATCGTTGAGACCAGCAGAGACACACAAGCTGGAGTCCTCTTGCTGCTGCCAGGGCATTCTCTGTAGCGGTCACTTGATTTTGGTACTTACTTGCATACCACTGGTCCAAACCGGTGTGAATCTGTTGGGATCTACCCCGTGCTATGAAGTTTCATCGGCTTTCCACAGGCTTTGGGGGAAAGGGGAAAGTGGGGTCATTCAATATAAGTTTTACGGGACGGGGGTAAGACTGCTGATTTGTGGACATCTTTTTAAAAAATACATTTCTGATGCATGTAAAAGGCACTTAGAGCACAGAGAGGGGGACATTTGTATTACAAAGGTAATCATGCACATAAACTAGTTAATTTCTCCCTTTTCCCAAAAGAACCCACATGGTTCACGGAAATTTACAGCAGGGGAAAGTCCTGGAGGACTAAGGGTCCCAGCATAATGTGCATTGAGGAAGAGTAGAAATTCAAAGGCAGGTTACTTCCTTCGGCATGATGGTCCATTCGGTGCACATTTGCTTGCTCTAAGTAAGTGATGCTTGTAAGTGGGAAAACTGTCAAATACATTTTAATTATGAATCTTACTAATTTTTCAACTTCTACAGTTACTAAATTTAAAATAACTTGGAGTAAACCCCATCTTATGTCAACGTTCATAACTAGCAGTCAGACTTTTCTAAGCCTCCCTATGGCAGGTAAATTCCAGTCTCCATTTATCAGGAAAACCATGACAACATTGGCTTCATTGTGGATGGTGCCTTAATCAAAACCCAGAATGATGCTGTGAGAATTATTTTGTGTAGCCCTTAGATACCCCCTAGGAGGATCTATGCATGGGTGTCACAGTTTTTTAAATATAAATTGAGCAGAAGTTTCTAAGAAGATTTTTTCCAAAACAGGCAGGGCCCTATCCAACTCTCATTAACTTTATAGTGACAAAAGTTTCTGACTTTTTATGGGGGAAACTGGAGTTGTGGGTTGAGAGAGAGAAATTTTCACTAGGATCTGGCCTCCACCTGCAGCGTCAGGAAGAATGACATTTCTTAGTAAACCCCAGTAGAGACAATATCACAGACTGAAACACTCGCTTTCTCTGATACAGAGAGTCACAAAAATTCACTGTTTGACTGGCTCCTGGTTGTGCAGTTACCATATTATGGCCAATTAGGCTAGAACTCGTTTACCTCATTACTGGAAGGGCAGTGTGTTAATAAGCCTGACCTAAGAGTAAAAACCTCCCAATCGATTTTATAAAAGAATTGAATTCTATTCCAGAATGACCTTTTTCTTATTTTCAGCTTTTTAAAATGGACTATAAAAAGGCTGGAAAACGGGCATTTTTGTAAAATGTATTTTTATATTGATTGCTCAGGAGAGAGGATTTTTCCTGGAGTAGTGGCGGCTTTTTGTACACGGCTGGGTCTCCCTCAGCTGTTTTCATTTGACAGTTGTGTGCATGTAAATGTTAAAAACATTTTTCATGTGGTTCTAATGATTGAGTAGAACTTTTTAAAGATTCTGGTAATCATAATAATTAGTTTGTATTAGTGCATTCCCCACTTCGCTGGGTTTTGAGTAATCGTGTTTCATGCATCAAGACGGTTCGTTGCCAGGTATTGGGAAAATTTCTCCTAAATTAGACCACTAACGGGTGCAAACTTGGGATATAACTAAATCACATCAAATGTTAATAAAACTTGAACAGAATTTGAAATAATGATTATTTGTACTGATAAATTGGTGACCCCCAGTGAATATTTTGGTTGAGTTTTGAATATAGGCCCTCAACCTGCAAACACTTAATTTAGTTCAACGAATCTACTCACATTAATAAAATTATACACATGTTTAAATGTTTGCAGATCAGGGCCATAGGAAGTACCAGGAAAATAGAGAGGGCTTTAACTTAAGATATGTATTAGACAAAATACAACTAGGTCCCCATGGGCCTCTGATGTTTTCTTTTATAGAATATGTACTGGCCACTTCTGTGTGTGAGTACCGTTATGTACTCGGAGTTATCGACCATGTTTCTCTGATGCTACAAGCCCTGGGTCTTCAGCCTCAGTATTCAATGGTGGTTTTATAAATGATCCCGCACTAAGTTTTTAACCCTTTCAGTGCCCATCTCATTTTTGTAGTAAGGTTTAAATACCGAACTGTGACTGGGGCCTGGCATGTATTTAAAACTTAGATTGACATCGCTACAGGCGTCAGGGGTATGTGAAAAGTCCATACTCCTGAGTGCTGTCGGTATGCCGACCTACAGCCCCAGCGTAGAGGTGGTTAGGTTGAGGGAAGAATGCGTCCGTCAACAGAACTACCCTCGCTCAGGCAGGTGGAGTCGCTGTCGCAAAGGAAGAACCCCCTCCGTTGCTGGAGTGCGCAGCTGCAGCGCCGTGTGCCTCCGTAACCTCTGTCGTGTAGAGCAGCTCTGACTTGCCAGGGTAGCGTGCCCACCAAAGCAGAATGTCCTCGGGCAGGACATCACCCCTTCTTTTCTGAACTGAGGCAACTGATGTTCTTTTCCAAGTTTTGTTTCCGATACATTGGTATATTAGCCCACCTCCAGTGCAGCGTATGTCGCCTCTCCTCCTGCACTCTTCACCAGGCACCTCACAAGAGCCCCCGATTATTGTACTCAAAGCTTTAATAGGCAAAAAGACCAGTATGGCTTTGAATGTCAGTTGTCACAGCATATCCTCTGAGGCCTTCTTTGTTATCTGTGCCACGTCAATTCAAATCAGAATAGTAATAGCATTGAATTTGCCCTAAAAATGCCTTGATCTGTTTAATTTAGCACACAAACGTTATTATTCGTCCCTAAACCATTAACACCAAGAGAACTAATAATTACCTCGTGCTATATATTTATGTAACATATTAATGACACACATCTGCATATTGTATGAAAACAGCTAGAGTGAGCCTAGCATTTGCACGGTGTAGTACTCAGTGTTTTAGCAAACATCACTGTACATTTTAATAGTTAAGATATTGGGCAGTTTCTGGAAATGATTTGGAAAAAAAAGTATTAGCTACTACTTTAACTCCTAAGAGAGCTAACTTTACAAAAGGTCTTGAAATGGCACTTTTCTAGATTAGACATTAGATATGGAAAGTCCCTGTAGGTCGTCTTGTCCATCCAGCAAGGCTGTTCTCTGCAGTATATTTCCCCAGTATTGCTTTGGCCAATCAGTTTTAAAATGTTCCAGGCAGTGGGGTTTCCACCACTTCCTTTAAGAGACTGTTCCACAAGTAACAGATTTCCGTTTTCTAATACATTGATTTTCCATTTATTTCATCCCATCACTCCTACTTATTTCCTTTTACACCATGCTAAATAATTCCTCTCTCCCCAAAGATCTAGTCTGAGACCGGGTGGGGGAGAGAGGGGATGAAGCCACCTGCTACATGTGAGTAAATATTAAGTGTTTCTTGTATCTAAACATTAACAAAAATCTACCTGCAAAACTGTTCACCTAATTCAGAAAGTATTTTTCTACTCAGATGTTTTTTGAAATCGCCTGTTGATTTTTTGGAAAAACCTGAGTGGTCTGGATAGCCGCCCTACCCATTGTGTAGCATCTTCCAAGAGAAGATGCAGTGTTCATGCATTGCAGGATAATGCTCCAGGACATCGAAGGAAAGGAATGCTTTCCTTCTTTCAGTGGACCTCATCAATACGTGGAGAATTAGGGAACAGGGAGACATTTTGAAAGGTCTGAGTCCCTCATTGCTGCTCACAATTCTTTGTGAGTGATCCTAAACACTTTTACAATGAAAATGAGAAGTAGTAACACACACAGAACCCAGAACACTGTTTCTGCATATCAGGACATTGATGAGTGACTCTCTGTACCTAAAAGGGTGATGGATAGCTCCTGCTTCTTGTGAGTACAAGTGATATGGTCGGGAGAACCAGGTCCTTCTGAAGGATCAAAAAATCATTTCCTGTGCGTAGATGCCATAGCCACAAGGGCTTTAAAAATACGTGTAATGAAAGGTACATTTCACCTGCACACTGTAATTACTGCAAATCCTGCTTAACTATCATTAATCTGCAGAATCCTTTACCCGCATACTCTAAACTGAAATGAAATAGTGCTCGTTTCAACCCTTAAAACTGATGAAAGGTGATTTAAAACTCTTGCCTAAGAAAATGATTAATCATAGCCTTGCCTTTAGCGAGAATATTATTTAAATCTTTCATACGATTAATTTAACATTTAAGTTACAATAACGTTCAATTGCCAGCATGGAATTAAATATTTTTCCACTTCTCAGATATTCCTCCTGCACCTTGCTTCGGGAACGTCAGCATCAGGTCCCTTGGAAAGGCCTCCCTCTTGTGCAGCTATTTTATTTCCTAACATGTTCGTCTGTCTTTAACCGCAGCAGAACACCAGAATTATTGAAAATTAATGGCAAAGTACAAAGATCCTGTTTAAAACACTATGGACTTTAGACTCAAAGCAAAGTCTGACGTAAGTCACAAGGCCCGACCCTGCAATTTGATCTGTCGTCTATGGATCTGTATTCCCACGAGAAATGCCATTTATAGCATGAAGGCGCCTGACAGATGCACAAATCAGATTTCAAGATGGGGGTCACCATGAAGTAGGATTGTTTTAGATTATTGAATGTTCCTGCTTATTCTAGTACAAATATAAAAGATGTAAACATGTAATATATTAACTAAACAATTCTAACTGGAATCATTATTTTAAAGTTATTTTAGCACATGATATTCACGTTATCTATAAAATCACTTCATTAATGATTTGTATCCCAGTAGCACCTGGAGGCTGCATTGACTTGTGCCCAATACAAACACATTTTAAAGGATGTCTTTGCCCAGTTCCAGCGCCGCTGAAAAAATTACCTTGTCAACATATGCCACATACAGACAAGTGCACATTGAATATAATACACAATAAACATTACTGAGGGCACTGAAATGTGTCACCCAGTCCTGTCCCTGCAGTAGTTCTAAGCGCTGGGATCTGGTCTTTGATCATTAACAAACCATTCCCATAGATTCAGAATTAGACATCATTTGCAGCAAGAGTCACTCCAGCCCCTCTCTCTGTCACACTCCTTCCCACCCCACCTCCTGTGGCCACCAACCTTGAATGAACACATCTGCAGCCCCTCTAATATGGGCAGCCTGCCTCTTGGTTACGTGAGAAGGAAGGGGCTGGCTAAGACGACGGTAGGGTACCTCCATGCACAGTCCCACACTGAATGCAGAAGGCCAGTGAACCTGCTGCATCCTTGCAAGGCTGACGCCAGGGGCTAGGTTCTGTTTGTGGAACTGTAGAGAGCAGTAGGCCCCGATTGTGTATTTACACTAGAACTTGAAGGCCTGTAGAGTGTGTGCGTCTATTCCAACTCTCTCTTAATTGCACATGATGTTTCAAATAATAAATATATGATCAGTTCTTAAACTGGGCCTGCAGAACCAGTGGTGGAAGTACATTTTCACTGGAATAGGCTGAGATCTAAATGTGATTTTTGTAGTTTAATTCCAAAGAATGTATTGTATGGGGAAACCAGACTGAAAATTACATCCTCCGTGGCACTGGAGTGATGGTGGCAGAGCGCTGCAGAGAGAGAGAGAGTGTGTGTGTGTGTGTGTGTGTGTGTGAGAGAGAGAAAAGAATCTCTACTGACAAATTTGTAAATAATATTTAATCGTTTCCCCATTTTTAGTATTTTTTTAACATAAGAGTAGAACATCAAAGAAAATGGACGTTTTAATAAAATGAAATTGTTGGGTTTTTAAGAAGGAAACTCATTTCTCTGCCCAGCAATTTTGGTAATGAAAATACAGATCTAGAGGAAAGAAAGTAGTTTAATTTCTTCAGTGTCTTAGATATTTGAATACATCTTCACAACTCCTCCAAATGATCCATTCTCCTATCTCCTCTTGCAGACAGACCCAAACAAGGAAAGAAAAGTGCAGTTTAACCGGCTAGCTGGTGAGATCAGGCTGTATAATTCTGTCAGGTATGTTAATAGGCTCGTTGGTGGCAGCTCTAGCTAAGATATGAGATGGGGGCTCTATGCAATAGCTTACACAGAGGAAAGAATTAAATATTTTAAGGAAATGCTGACCTAGATGAGTTGTTTGTGGTTTTCTGTGGCGTGCTAGAGATGTTCGTTTCAGAGGGAGCTCTTGCGTATCAGTTATTAATGTATATAGGGATTATTTATATTTGTTAAACTTGGTTCTACAACCTAAACTTAAAAGAACTGCCAGATTTTCATGACAGTTCCTACTTGTTTTTTTTCCTAAAACACACACAATCATAGGTACAGAAAGAAACGCAGAGGTACTAACACACACAGCTGTGAAGGGGCAGGAATGTTTTTTTGACCCAGCAGAATACCAGGTGTCTAAACACACTCCAATAGAGTTGGGGTGGGATTAGTCAATCCAAGAGGCAACGTCCCTATTTTCCTACCACATTACACCTCTTTTGACCACCGTCTCTAAGAAGGTAAAGTTGTATTAAAGGCATATTATCAGGTTGAAAAAAATAAACGTACTTAGCAGTATTAACATCTTAGATCATTGTAACTGAAATTTTGTTTTTTTTTAAATCCAGCTCACTTTTCTCATCGATGCTGTGTGTTTCCTTTTGGCATTTCTCGGCTTGGTTGATGAAAATAAGCTTTTCAGTTTCATTTTTGTTTCTGGTCAGTTTTGTGGCTTGGTATTCATCTACTAACTGAAGGCTGCAGTTTGGGGGTTGCCGGTATTGAAATCCAAACGAGCTGTTTCCACTGAAATTTAAAAAGCTGCAGAAACATTTCTCTTGAGCTGATGTTTTGTAAAACTGTTCTAACACATCCCAAATGTTGGAGTGAAATCAACTTGACTGAGCCTCTTTACCGAGGCAGAATCATGTTCCTTTTTATAAATGTTGGCAGTGGATGTCATCCATATGTTGAGGCAGAAAATACCCATGATTCTAATGAAATGTTCCCTATACTAGGGTGTATCTGCTCAGGCACACGGACGAGCTTCCTCCTTCAGGCCATGATATTACTAGTGAAGAGGCACTTAGTTCTTTATGACAAATCAATTAGCTCACAGCTGGCATAATTAAAGCAATTTGAATAGCTGATCTCTCCTAGCTGCTTAAGTTTTGAACAGTGTTCGCCTCATGCCACGGAACTTCTGAGTTACTTCTATGGGCGCTTCTTCGTAACCTCCTTGTGTTCTCTTTTCCCCCATTGTTGCAATTAGGGAACAGTTTAGACATTAGGCTCTTGGAAGTGCTTGGCTTTGCAGGCTGATAGCACACTGTCTATCAGAGATCTGTCTGATCCAGTGTCATTGCAAGATAAACTACTTGAAATGCTTGTAAAAACCATCGTTTTCCTGAAGGAAGCTGTTGGATGTTGGATTTCAGATATAACTGGAAAGGTGGAATCCTTGCTAAAATGCCATTGAGGTTCTGTAGTAATTTGCTAATTTCACGGAAACATCAGTCACCGAGAGAACTGTGCTGGGACAGGGGCACTAACTGCTCCTGCAGCCTGGTACAGCTGTGCTGTGTGGGGATGCGCTGGGCTGTTCTAGACGACCCAGCGTGGTAAGGTTGGCTGCATTGGTTCCGCTTCTGCACAGCAGGTACAGGCTGTGCTGAGCCGCACCCTTTCACCATGAAACAACGCCCCGTGCTAGTGTAGACGGGTCTTTGGTGGGCAGTCGCTGATTTTAAAAGGGAAACTGAGACAGCCTCCTTTCCAGTCCTTGTTAGCACAGTTGGCAGCTGACAACGCTCGAGTTCTGTGTTTGTAACGTGTGGGCGTTGAGCTGTTTCTGTCTCCATAAGGGTACGTGAAAAAAGTCCCTTTAAATACCCAGTCCGCACTGGGAGAACTCCACTAGCTACTGCCGTGGACACAGTGTGGACAGGGCTTTGATGTATTGATTTAGGGCCAGATTTTCAGAACAGCTCAGCATCCAGCACGCACAGCTCTTCTGAAAACCATGTCACTCACGCAGGGGGCTGAAGAGAAGCTGAAACCTGCCTCTGGGTGCTGAGCACTTCTGAAACCCCCCTCCCTCCTGCACTGGTGCCAGCGCTTGTTTGTGAGATTTCACCACCTCACGTAGATGGACTAGGGGGATGAGTCTGCATAAAAAGAAACCCACCATAAAATGCCGCGGTTCTCTCTGAGACGCACTCCAGATAGCAATAAAACACCTGCCGGCAGAGAAGAGGTGTTGGGAGAATAGCGAGCTGAGGTAATTGGGTACAGGCTGGGTAACGAGAACATGGGTTAAGTGACTCAGAGGGACGGCTCAATTACGGGGGTACTGAGCACATTTTAAATTTCAAGTGGCCTTTCCTCGATTTGGGGGAGGGGGTGGCAAAGGGAAGGGTTTGAAGTGGGTGGATTAATTTAGTGCAATGTCATAGGGGAGCCTTTTTGTTTCTCATGATGCCTACTGCCCTTAAATGTTGAAACTGGGTCTTTGTAAGCAATGTTTGTGTATTTATGTGTATATCTGAGGTACAAAGTTTTAAAATTACTGCCTTTTTCTCCCTGTTATTTTTCTGAGTAATTCCGGATGTACTTTAGTCTCTCTACTGTCAAAACTTTTATATTGTAAAACTGATGCTGGTGGGTTTTGGTTATTTTGTTTGGTTTTTGTTTTTTGTAAAAAAAAAAAAAAAAAGAAAAGGAAAAAAACAAGTCTGCATCTCTCTATCCATTGTCAGTTTTAGGCTGTAAATTCCAAATATCAATAAAAACTCAAAATTCTCATTGAGAGCGGTGGATTTCTCAAGCCCCAGGCTCTATCTCTGCCCTCTCAACCTTCTCCCCTTGCACATTTTGCACCCAGACTTACCGGTAACCTCCCCAGTCCTGGCATCCGGTTTTTTGTTAGTGTAAACTGATGACTTTGGAAACTCTGAATCTGACCAAGGAAAGGATGCAGAACAGAGAGCGTTCAGGCAGCGGCACTGTCCTTTGTTTCTCTGTATTGTGTTTTTATCCTAGGAGTCTCCTTTGATGGGTTGGGGAGCTCTGTGATCAACTGACCTCGCTGGCTGTGAACAAATCAGCCGTGTTCCCAGTCTCAATACGTAAGACAGACAAACAATGAGCAACATGGCTTGGTGCAGTGTTAAACGCTTGTTTCCTTCCCCCCAGTACCAGACACCTCGTTCTTCTCAGAATAGGAATCAGGGTTTGCCTCCAGGCACCAGTCAGGGTCTGACTCATCTGCTTAGACAGTTTAGAAATCCCTGGAAGGCAGCAAGTGTACATAGATCAGCATGTAGGCTTCCAGGGCAGCACCACCTGCTGGGTCCTGAAGGAAATTGCAGTGGTTTGGTCGCACACACAAGGGCTTTCAACCTTTTTTCAGTTGTGGACCCCTTAGAGAGGTTCCAGGTTGGGGTTTTTTAGTTTGTGTGGAATGAATGGCCTAGAGCAGGTAAAAACAAGTCCTGTCCCCTTTAACACATGCATAACCAGCCTCTGGAGCGTTGGTGGCAGCAGGCGCTTAGTAGAATTTTTTTTAAAGAATTAAGACACTCTTGGCTGAGAGCTTACAATCACATTTTTATAACTACTCAGCCCCAGTGGTTGGATGACAAACTTCTCCTAGGACAGGGGGCTCAAGCCCACAGGGGCCTGCCAAGCTCCCCCTCCGCCCAGTGCTTTCCTGCCACCAAACAGGTGTTTGGCAATGCTTAGGACTTTCCGGGGGGAGGAGCAGGGATGCAGCACACTCAGGGGAGGAGCTGGGGATTTGGGGGGCTGGGAAGAGGCAGGGCCTCAGGGAAGGTTTCAGTGATGCAGCCCTTGTGGTGATTTGAGTTCCCTGTCCAAGGAGCGGGTTACTCACTATTCCATGGGCCGGGTTCTTGCACCGGCCACAGAACGCAATAGCCCAGCAACCTGCTACAGCGCTGCCTTTGGGGTGTTTGGAGTTCATACCTGGAAACTATTACAGCAGGGGTGCTGCTCAGTGCTGTTAGGGTGAATTGAACTGCCAAGCGCCATCAGCAGCAGCTGCCTCAGAGAACAGTGAAAGAACTGCTGCTGGGGTGTGATCTGTCCCCCTGCCTCCCACACTAGGTCTGATCGGCTCTAAGGGAGATCGGTGTCATGTTTCTCCTGAAATTTGTATAAGGCTGAACTGGTCTGTGAGCCACAGAATTAAAGTTTCTAGCCTTCACAGCCTTCCAAGGTATTTTTGTACTAATGATTTTTAATCATTTAGCAGAGAGAAGGGGCAGAACCAGTGGTCTTACAAGTGAGCCTAGGGACTGCGCAAATCAAGTTACGAGACTCAGAGCTCAGTCGATTTAGCTTAAAGAGAAGGTTGAGCTGTAAGTACCGACTTGAGAATGGGCTCTTCAGTCTAGCAGAGAAAGATCTAACCCTATCCAATGTCTGGAAGCTGGATCTAAGTGTTACTTTGTAACAGTGAGGTGAATTAACCATTAGAACAATGTACCAAGGCTCCTGGTGGATTCTCCAGCCCTGGCAATTCTAAAAATCAAGGTTAGATGTTTTTCTAAAGGATCGGTTCTAGGAATCATTGTCGGGCAGGTCTCTGGCCTGTGTGTTTCACAGGGGGTCAGACGAGATGATCACAATGGTTCCTCCTGGCCTTGGAATCTATGAATCACATACAGGCCATGCTCGTTCTTCGCCCACTGCTGTCAATGGGAGAGTATGTGCATTTCCTTTTTCAGTTTCCTCATCATGGGAAAGTGACGCAGGCACCAGGTTTGCCTGCCACCCAGTGCTCTATTCCTGCTTAATGAATCCAATACTTGGGGAATTAAATGCTTCCAGCCAGTTTAAATAAACCATGGCTTTGGGACTCTAATTCTGGAGAGCATGTGCTCTGCTGAATGGAAGGAAATCTGTTAGAGTTCACACCTCCAGCCCACTGAAGTAGAGCATTACTTTTTTTGGATTTCAAAATTAATGAGGCTTTAGTAGTACAATATCTTGTCTAAGAAAGATATTCACGCAGTTGGTGAACATCTCCTTGGGAATCTAGACAGCACGCATGGGAGCATCTTGTACTAGAAATGGTCACTTTCCAGCCTGAATATTCCTGTAATCTTAAAGATTTAGGCATCTGAGATTGAGAGCTCCAACCCAGAGCAATTAGGTTTCCTAAGAGCAATGTTATATTATGTTCAGCTTGTGTATAGACTGAAGCAGTTTTTTCAGGATGAGAAACCACCAGGAATAAAATCCAATTAATTGCCCTGAAACTCAAAAATCCACCATTCTCCCTCTTGGACTCAGAAGACCACCCTCCCATCATCCTGAAGGGAGGCTCGTGATACCATATTGAATGTATAATCCACAAGCCACATGGATAGAAAGCCCAAGAGAGAAACACTTATTTCACTCAAGAGACCCATTAGCAGAAGGAAATGCAGCTGAGCCAAGAGACTTTTGTAGCAGAAGGCTACAGAGCTAATCCAAAGAAGAATGGCTCTACCCTGGAGGTGGAGGAAAACCTCAGTAGAGTACTCCAAGCTTTGCTCTAAGCACACAGGTTTCAGAGGCCTGGATGGAAGAAACTGAGCAGTCCTGAGTCATTCTGGATTGAAGTATTATGAACATGAATCTAACTGGGTGATAAGTTCTTGGGCAGCCTCAGATGAATCTGGAGGACTGTGATGCTATGGTCCAGCATCTGACCTCTTGGAGTTAGAACATCTCTAAATGCTTCCTTCAGCTTTTTCCTTTTGGGGATGGAGAACAAGCCTAGGCCTCCTGGGACTGAGCGATCCAGCTGATATTTAGATGCCATGGTCAGCTGCAAAGATTGCAGCTTTTGGGTGCTGACACCTCTGCCCATTGAGGGGGAAGTACACACTATAGAGCCCCTCTACTGGTGCATCCATTGGCCAGAGAACCTGGCAAGACCAAGAAATCTCTCTTGGATCAGCACAGATCCTGGGTGGGAGACGTTTGCTGGCAGCTGAGGAATTTAGCGTGATACTGGGATGTACCTTTTACACCCATTGTTCTGTATTGGATTCATGAACACCCTTAACAGGCCTGTTCCTACCCACAGTTCTGGGGCTTGTGACTCAGGAGTAGGGCACCTATAAATACGATGTCATGAGGGAGAGCACAGGAGAGGAGCAGGGTGATGCTCTGGTTACTGCCAACACACAGAGACAGAGGGACACTATTAAATGATGAATACAAACCTGCCCAGCAAGATAAGCAGCGAGCACTCTGCCCCCCTCTAGCCCTACCCACTGCAGATGCACCTTGAAGTGCTCTCCCCCCAACCAGCCTGTGACTCACATGTGAGAGAATCGCTTCTGGAACCGAACCCAGCTCTGGGAAGGGCTGTATGGCACACAGGCCAAGAGAATATGCATATTAATTTTTTATTAAATTCAGTTAGTTTTCTCTTTATATAACAACATTTTCCCTCTAGGCACAATACAATACAAGGACTCTGTATGTTTGACACAATGTACAGAAACTTCAATAATCTACAACTGCTCCGGGAAGTTACAAAAACCTCCCTGTTGCACCAACTACCTGCCACCGCCATGATCATACAGGAAAAGGAAGAGGGGACCCTGGGGGTTAAGACTGTACAAAGAGCTCTGCACTGAAATAAAACATTGTACTCCTTTAAAAACAAGACAGGTAGAACGGTCAGCGGGAGAGGGCAGGTCCCAGGCCCAAGGGGCAATGGCAGGAAGGTGGTGAACTCTAACCGAGGGGCGTGGGGGGGGGTTTGCTACCGAGGCCAGGAATGATCTCATGTGACCAGGCAGCTCCTTGGCCCCAAGGGATCACACGCAGATGCCCGCTGGGTTTTGGGACGAGCACACGGCTCTAGCATGTGAGCTGCTTGGGGGCTAAGCTTGCCAAGGTGCAAACCAGGGAGGATAAAGGGGATTTGTTTCTGTACCAGAGATGCCATCGCCTCAGTCTCATGATGCCACCTTTGCACTGACAATAAGTTACAGCAGTAAGCGGGCTGGGGAGGGCTCAGTGGAAGTGCTAGAGAGCGGGGGCTAAAGCACAAGCTTGTCCCTGGTACACAGTTGGGGGGCGGGTGTCAGGAGCTGAGCTCTGAACACCCCAGCACAATGGATCCATTGCACTCAGGGGATCTCAAGGAGCTGAGGTTGGCCCCCACAGCACAATGGCAGTGAGGAGCTCCCTGCCTTCCCCATCAAGGCTGGGGCATGTCCCGGCTCAAAGTGGAGGCCTTGCTCTGCACAGCGGCTGCATGGAGACTTGCCGCTGCATGCCTAGGGGCTGGGGCTGCAGTGATCCAAGCACAAGCTGCAGAAGCAGGGGAGAGCTGACACACAAGGCAGCAGCTCTGGGCTGTGATCTCCAAGCTCTGGCCACTTCACTCCCTGGGGCAGCGTGGCTGGTGAGCCCAGAGCAAGGCTGGGAGGTGAGGGGCTCATGCCACACTGCTCCTGTACACAGGCCCCAGGACAGTCCCTGTAACTGGCCTTGTTATCCTGTTCTACAGCTCGCCCCAGAGAACCTCTCTGAGAGCAACAGCCCAGCCCCACAGCAACCCTTCCCCCCACTCACTGCAGGGAGAGGGATGGGGGCTCCGCCAGACAAGCCCCATAGCAATCCAACCTGCAGAGGGGGAGCTACGCTGCGTCGGGGGAACCTGCTCCCCCACAGCCTGAATGAGCACAGGTTTCCTGGGGGGGGGGAGACAGTGGGACTAAGAATATAAGCAGGTCCCAGGCCTCAGTCACCCTCCCTCCCCCGCCAGGGGCAGACCAAAAGAGGAGTGGACTCTAAAGCTACAATACTGCTAATGAGACACCCCCCCATCCCCCCAGAGCAGGACAGGAAGGAGGCCCCTCTTCCCCCCAGAGCGGCTCATGGGGGGGCACTACTCTTGTGCAGACACTGTGCCAGCAGAGACAGTACCCGTCCCGGGGGGATATGGCCCAGTTGCTGGACATGGGGTAGGCAGGATGGTCCCAGTCCTCTTGGCCTACTGTCCACGGAGCTCTCCTCTGGCCTTGCTAAGCAGGCTAACCCTGAGCTCAGGTCCCCAGCCGTGTGCCGCTCAGAAGGGCTGGGCCAGAGCCGAGTGCCCCAAGGGGCTGGCGGCAGGTCCACGTGGAGTTACAGACTGGATGTGCAAGTTCACAGGCAGCTCCTAGGGGTGCAGAGGGGTAACGGGGGAAAGCTCCTGCTGCTCCCCAATGGCGGCTGGGGGGGTTCAATGCACAGCACCTCCTGGAGCCTCTCCCAGCAAAGGGCCAGTAAAACCCCACGGCAGCATTTGCAAGAGAACCAGCGCACTGCTCAGACAAACACCATGCCCAGCCAGAGACCCCAGCCCGTGTCGTGCCAGGGGTGGGAGCTGCGCTGCCCAGCCAGGGACCCCAGCCCGTGTCCTGCCAGGGGTGGGAGCTGCGCTGCCCAGCCAGGGACCACAGGCCCGTGTCCTGGTGGGGGTGGGAGCCGGGACCCCAGGTCCATGTCCTGCCGGGGGTGGGAGCCAGTAATTATGTGGCTCAGACAGGCTTAGTAGGGTTGTAAGACTGGATCCCCACTGCCCCTAGCCTGACAGTTCCTACCATAGTGTAACAGACTGATCCTGCCCTGACCCCTGCTTCTGTCCTGAGCACGCAGGGGGCCTGGGGCTTTCCAGTATGATGTGCCCCTGGCAGTGGGGGAGAGTAAGGCCTCCAGCCTCCTCCTCCTCAATCAGTCAGGCCTGGGCCAGCTCAGGTGCTAACCCTGGGCATTGCCTCTGCTTCATGCGCCGGGGCCCGGGGGACTCCGTGCCTGGAACGGGGGCTGCTGCTGAGTCAGGCTCACGCGTCCGACAAGCAGCTCTGGATGCGGTCGATCCACTGCTGGGCCAGCTGCACGTCCTGGGCACAGAAATTGTAAACTCGTTTCGTCGTCTTCAGCTGCAGGGAGAAAAGGCGAGAGCTGAGGCAGGGTGTCCGCCGGGGGCGCCGGGTCCCCACCTGGGGAGATGGGCAGGCAGGACTGGCTGGGGGCCAGCACCTTCCTGGAGACACAACTTGGCTCCAGCCGAAGGTGGCGAGTGCCTGGCAGAGTCTGTACCCCTGGGGTCCTCTGCAGAGACCACAGCGCAACTCAGGAGCCCAAGAGCCCCGGCCTTGCTGCTGGTGCTCAGCTGCCTTCCTTGGTCCAGCCCCAGCCAGTATCACCCCCGGCCACCCCCTGGCACCGAGATCCAGCTTCTCGGGGGCTGGGGACTCACGTCGAAGAAGGCCTTCTCCTCCACTGTCTTGGGGGCCCCCATGGTGGGGGTGCCGGGGGTGATGGACTCCACTTCTGCCAGGTCAATGACCCCTTTGCACTCTGTGTCCATCCGGTTGTCATAGTACCGCAGCTGCAAGGAAAGGTGCCGCGCGTCAGCCAGTGCCCCCGAGCTCACGTCAACACCGGGCCGGCCGAGCCATTCCCCTTGTCCAGCCCCTCCAGTACCTGATGTTTGGTTTTATCCAGCACGAACCAGCGGGGCTTCCAGGGCTTCATGAAGGCTCCTTTCTTGTAGAGCGTCCCCTCGTACGACCTGCGGGCAGCCAGAGAGCGGGTTAGCGCCTCGCTGCCGCGCACCGGGGGGCGAGAGCCCAGTGGGGATGGACCAAAGAGCTCAGCTCCCAGCAGCCAGAGACGGAACCGGCTAAGCTGCACAGGGCTGGCCCCATGGGACCCACACCCCGTTCCAAGCAATAGGGCCCATTGCTGACCACAGGGCCCATGCGGCCTGGCCTGGCCGTCTCCCCCCGGGCAGCCAGAGCTCCCTTCACCTGTTCTCGCTCTCCGACATCTGGAACTGGCTGTAGAGGTTGCTCGTGCTCTTGGGGCCCCCCTGCTTCCCGCTGGACGGGGTGGAGGTGCTGCTGGTGTCGCTGTCCAGGCTGAGGTTGAGGGTGGAGCCCACGCTGCTCTCCTGCAGGTAGACCCCCAGCGAGCGCCGGTGGGGCAACAGGCTGGAGGACATCAGCAGGGAACTGGACGCCATCTGCAGAGCACAGAGCAGGGAAGTGAGGGCACGGGCCCCGCCCACTGGTTCCTTCTCATCGTCACATGAGACCCATTGAGCCTGGGCACAGGGCACTATCAGCCCCTCCCCGGCCACACCGGCAGCTGGGGGCAGAGCCAGGAGCCCTTGGCCAAGTGCCAGAGCAGGCTCCCGGCGCACGGCTCCTCCCAGCCCAGCCCCTGGCTCACAGACCTACCCTGCTGGCCTCCTGCCGGGCCTCTGTGCGTTGGGAGGCTTTGACCTTGTCCCACGTGTCCTTCCAGCGCTCCGGCACCTGGCCCAGCTCCGCCTCCAGGTTGTGCAGCTCCTGCGGGAGGAGTCAGAGGTTATTCCGAAGAGGGGGAAAGACAAAAGATTTATTAGAATTGGAAAAGGTGCAGAGACAGCAACAAAAATGGTGAGGGGGCTGGAACAGCTCCCACGTGAGGCGAGAGTAATAGGACGGGGACTGTTCAACTTAGAAAAAGGACGACGAAGGGGGGATACAATAGAGGTCTATAAAATTATGAAGGCTGTGGAGAAAGTGAACCAGGAAGTGTTATTTACCCCTTCATGTAACACACGAACCAGGGGTCACCCATGACATTAATTGGCAGCAGGTTTAAAACAAACAGCAGGAAGTATTTCTTCACACAACCCACAGCCAGCCTGTGGAACTTGTTGCCAGGGGATGTTGTGAAGGCCAAAAGTATAACTGGGTTCAAAAAAGATTGAGATCAGTTCCTGGAGGATAGGTCCATCAATGGCGATTAGCCAAGCTGGTCAGGGACACAACTCCGTGCTCTGGGTGTCCCTAAACCTCTGACTGCCAGAACCTGGGACTGGATAGTAGGGGATGGATCACTCGATAAATTGCCCTGTTCTGTTCATTCCCTCTGAAGAGAGGGCACGGCTAGATGGACCATTGGTCTGACCCAGTCTGGGGGTTATGTTCTCGTTTGGGGGGCCCCCCCCCCCCCCCCCGCCCCGCACCCCACACACCTCCAGCAGCTTGGAGATGGCGTCGGGCTCCACTCGGCTGCGGTTGTCGTAGCACGGCCAGATGATTTTGCGCTTGGTCTGCGGGGCACTGGAGTCCTGCCGATCCACCTCCTCCACGTGCTCTGGCTGCCCCTGCACCAGCTCCCAGTCGTAGGAGGGGCCCTCGGACAGGACCTCCTGGGTGTAGTAGTCCCACACCTTCAGGTTGGAGATGTTACTGTAGGGCCTCAGCACCTAAAGAATAGGCCGGGAAGTGCTCAAGCAGGGCCTGGCAGCCCCCCCACAATGCCTGGCCCCGGTGCTACAATGGCCAGAAAGGCGGTGAACTGTGCTGGCGGGCTGGGGGTCCCCAAGGGCAAGTCATCCCCATGTGGGTCTGCCGAACCCTGGTGAGCTGGGACAGACTCTGGCTCCAGGCCAGCATGTTAGGCAGCTGCTCCCCGCGCTGCAGCATCCACCCCCCCCCACCACCAAGATCGCATTGCGGTGCATGGGCCAGAGGCAGAACGGGCCCCTCTGTACTTTGCCCAGGGGTACGCAGTGCCCAGAGCACAGCTGTAATGGCAGCCTGTTACGGTGTCCTTGGGTAAGGGACACCCAGTGAGCAGGTGACTGACTTCCTACGTGTCCCACCAAGTGAAAACCAGGCCCTACAGTGAGAACAATGAGGCACTTTGCAGCTGTGCACGCGGGGCAGGGCCGGTGAGCAAGCACAAGTGCTTTCTGGCCATCGCACTGGTGTAAGAATCAGGCCCTTGGCAGAGGATGAGACGTGAGAAGTGGAGCCCTTCCCTCAGAAAACACTGGTTAGACTGAGTCCAATCATTCCACTGGAAGGTGTCGATTCTGTCCAAACTCTGGAGGGAAACCAAGGCAGCAGGCTGGCCTGGCCAGGCTTCCACCAGCAGGAGCGAACAAAAACATTCCATTTTGGTTCATAGATTCCGACATCTCCTGATTTTAGAGGGCTTGACTCCACTCCTAGCACTCGGGGTGGTCATACACTGTCCCCAGCCCGCAGCAGGGCAATTCTGCAACCCCAGCTGGTGAAACCCGCTGACTTCGCTGCTTCCCAAGGCCCCAGGAGGCAGCACTGCACTGGATGTTGGGATCCCCGGTCTCTGTGCTCGAGAGGAAGGGCACTGCTATCTCCTCCATTTCAGGCTGATTGGGGCCTCCCTCGGAAAGGCGAGGTTTGGGCCTCTGTCCTGTGTCACTCCCAGAGCTGGGCTGCCTCGCTCCCTCCACGGACGGCTCCAGGCACCAGCGAAGGAAGCTGGTGTTTGGGGCGGCCAATGGAAAGGGGCGGCACGTCCGGGTCTTTGGCGGCAAGTCCCTCAGTCCCTCTGGGAGCAAAGGACCCGCCGCCGAATTGCCGCCAAAAAATGAAAGCGGCACGGTGGAGCTGCCGCCGAAGTGCTGCCGATGGCGGCTTTACCTTATTCCCCCCCCACCCCCCGGCTTTGTCACTTGGGGCAGCAAAAAAGCTGGAGCCGGCCCTGGCTCCCTGCAAGCAGTGGGGTGGAGGGAGGTCTCCCTGGATCATGCACTGAGCTGTGGAGGCAAAGGCTGCGTCCGGCCCGGCGTCTCCGGCCAGCCGAGCAGGCTCACCTCACCATCCTCGGGGGCGTACATGTAGTTGAAGAAGACAGGGGTTTTCTTGTTCAGCCGGTCGATGTAATCCCAGATGGACTTGTAGACCTGCTGGCTCTTCCGCTCGCCCTTCTCTTCATACAGGAGGCCTGTGGGGGGAGAGAAAGACAGGCCGCTCAGCTGACAGCGCTGACCATCGGTGACGGGGCCGGGGGCCCAGAGCCCTTACCCAGCTCGATCCGCTCGTAGTCCGAGTCCAGCAGGAAGGTGCGGAACCGATTGGAGACGTAGTGGTAGCTGAGGAACTTCAGATAGTACTGGGTGAACTCAAACTCCATGGGGAACTGGAGGTGGATCTGCAGAGAGACGAGCACACAGCCAAATGGACACCAGCCTCCATGCAAGGGGTGGGCTGGCTCTACACCTGGATTCCACTGGCCGAGACGAGGCCCGGG
Organism: Trachemys scripta elegans; assembly: GCF_013100865.1. Taxonomy (NCBI): domain Eukaryota; kingdom Metazoa; phylum Chordata; order Testudines; family Emydidae; genus Trachemys; species Trachemys scripta. Next base: position 411,130 of record NC_048298.1, on the reverse strand, counting down.
ACGCAGGTTAATCCTGCACTGAAGTCTGACAGCCCAGGCTGCTCTGAGCTCACCTGATGGACACAGTCCAGGAACTGCAGGAAGACAGGAGCGAAGCCGCTGCTCTGCCCAGCGAGGGTCTGGGCTCCGCGGTGGCTGAAGCGGTGCCCGAAGGACAGCCACTCCTTCTCGACGAGGAGCCGGAAGCCCTCCATCGTCCGGTAGTAGGGGTCAGACAGCAGCTGCACCAGGGACACCACCTGCAGGAGGGAGAAGGCCAGAGTCACGGCCCACAAGGGGCTGGGGCCTCAAGCCAGCAGCTGGGAGAGGCTAGCCGTGCCAGCCAGGTGCTGCAGGGCGCTGACTCCTACCTGCGTGGTGATATCCCAGCCATCTTCCAAACTGACCAGCACGGAGGAACCTGTATCCAGCAGCTCCACCACCAGCACCGAGATCTGCAGGATCTTGTGAATCTGAGGACACAGCACCAGAGGTTAACAAGACATCTATGGGGGCGGGGGGAGGGATTCGGGGCTGGCCCCGAGCAGGGGACAACGGGAACAGCCTTTCCCAGAAGGCTGGGGAGCTTAGGCCAGAGCTTCTGAAGTACGTATGGGGACAGTCCAGTCCCTAACGTCGCACACAACAGTGAAGTGTCTGCCAGGCTCAGACCTGCCAATCCCCTGGAACCGAGGAGACTGCAGGGCAGGAACGGGGCTGCGATGGGAACAGAGCTGTGTGTGAATGAAACTCACGCCACACCCCTCCACGCAAAGAGAACAGCCCTCGGCAACACTCCCCTGCTCAACCTGCCGAGGAGCAACATGAGGGCCATCAAGGGCACAGACGAGAACCCCTCTCCCCCAGGTAGATGAGCAGGCGCTGACTGGCGCCGGACATCCAGAGCATGGGGGGAGAGGGAATGGCTCCACTCAGACACACGGGTCCCTGCCAATACCAGACTCACCAAGAATCTGGGCTGGCCTCGGGCAGACAGCACTTGTTTCAGGGCCCAAGCGATTGGGCCGCACGGTCCCTACTGCCAAGAGGAGAGTTAGACACAAGATCTGAGGCCGTGTGTCTGCCTAGAGGCCCAGGGCGGGGACAGTGCCTAGCCTCTGTCCAGTCCCAGCACGCACAGGGCACATGGCAGTCAGCACAATGGCCCAGAGAGCATCTAGCAGTGGGAGCTTGACCGGTTCTGGGACAGAGTCCTCTGGAGTCCGCCAATCCCAGCAACTTTGCTCTTGGGAGAGCTCCCACCACCAGGTCCCTTCCTGGACTGGAGGGTGTGTTCCTAGCCAGCCTGGAGTCGGCAGGAACCCCATACTCGCCAGCACGGGGGTGCATCCACTGACTAGAAGGGACCATTGGATCATCTACTCGCAGCTTCCGTATCTCACCCAGCTACCCCTGTGTATTTTCTCCAAGAGCCTGTGTTTGGGGAAAGCTCCTTCCAGAGACATCTAGTCTGGACCTGAGGACACCAGCGGATGGAGAACCCAGCACTTCCCGCAGTAGCCCTCACTCACTGTTCAAAATGGCGCCTTATTTCTACTTGGAGGCTGTCTGGCTCCCATAGCTTCTTGTCCTGCCTTTCCCACTAGATCAAAGACCCAGTTAGAACCTGGCATCTTCTCCCCGAAGGGTCTAATCGGCACAATCATTTCACCTCTTGTTCTTTTTTGACAAGCTGAACAGATTGAGTTCCGTAAGTCTCTCACGGTCAGCTGTTTTTTCCAGCCCTGCAATCATTTTTGTGGCTCTTCTCTGCACCCTCTGCAATTTTCCAGCAACCTTTTTAAAATGTGGGCCCCAGAACTAGACCTAGTATCCCAGGAGCGGTCTCATCAGGGCCATGTACAGAAGTAAAATCACCTCCCTGCTCTGAGTCCCTGCTCCCAGCATTGCACTGGGAGTTCAAGCTGCATTCCTTGTCCACTATGACCCCAGCTCCTTCCCAGAGTCTCTTCTTTCCAGGAGCCAGGCCGGCATTCCTTGTTCCTAGCGGTGTGACTCTGCCCTTAGCTGTATTTAAACACATTTTGAATGGGCCCAGCTTACCAAGCGATCCAGATCGCCCTGTAAGATGGCCCTCTCCTCATTGTGACATAGCACTCCACTGCTCGGGGTCACCCACCAATTTCACCAGATCACGGGGGAGATGTTGAATAGCATTGGCTTAGGACTGATCCCTGCCAGGCCGCACTGGAAATGCCACATTCCATGACAGTTCCCACTGACAGCCCGGAGGTGGCGCCGAGCACGCTCTCTCTGGTGCTCACCTGCTCAGGATCTAACCCATCGCCGTCCATGGGCTTGGGAAGGAATGTTCCCCCATGTCAGACTGGCAGAGACCTTGGGGTTTCCCTCCCCTGCAGCCTAGGGTGTGGGTCACTTGCCAGGATCATCGGGGGGGTATCTCAGATAATTCCCCACCATTGTGGGGGCCTCAGGCAGTGGTGGGCCTTGGTCCCTCCTACTCTCTGCCCGTGGCACACCATGGGCTAGTCTCCTGAAATACCTTGGTCGAATTTTGGCTGGCGGGTTTACCGTGCGGGTGCTGGTGTCCTGCAGGTCAGATGAGATGATTTGGTCCCTTCTGGCCCTAAACCCTATGACTGACTTGAAGCTGGCATGATGCTTGGGTCCTGTTCCAGTGACCCAGCAACGAACCCCCACCCCTTGCCTTGGGGGTCCTGTGACACACACCAGCAACCACCCTCAAGCACCAGCTCCCCTCACACTGTAGGATCCCAGGTGTGGAGGCAGGTCTGGCCCCCGGTCTGCACCACAGCCCCAGCGACAGCCCGTCTGACCTGCCCAGCCCAAGACCCAGCACACTGACCTGGGACAGCCATTCGGACTCCTCCAGGGTCCGCAGGTAGGCGAGGCTGGGGTCTGTGGAGGGGCTGCCGGGCACGCAGGCCTTCATCAGCTTCTTGAAGCTGGCCTTCACCTGCCGCACGTCAAACACCTCGATGGGCACCACCTCCCAGTGCTGCAGCGGGTCTGGCTTCACTCCCTGGGCAGAGGGCGAGAGGGGCAGCCCAGGTGAGCACAGGCTGGGATGCACCAGGCCCCGTTCCCGCCTACCCCTCCTTTGCAGCGGGTTCCCCACGCCACTCCTGGGCTTTGCCTAGGAAGAGCTGTAGCTGCACTGGTCGCTCTGGGGCACTGTGCAGGGGGAGCCTGGCTGCCAGGCTGTGAGCCCAGAGGGGGTCGGTCCCTGGAGTGGGCCCCCTTTCCCCACACCGGTCCTGGCTGCAGGGGAGACGCCTCCCATGAAGCTACAAGTCCTCCCTGACAGTCCCCCCATTCTCTCCAAGCCGCTCCACACACTGCTGCTGCTGCTGACGGCTCAGACAGCTCCCTGCACCCCCGGGCCTGCCCCACATGCTGCCTGGTCGCCGGGCCGTTACCTTCAGCTGCGACTTGTCCCCAATGATGTAGAGAGAGGCCCGGTGCTGGCGCAGGAAGCTAGCCTCAGAGGGGGCCCCATTGTGCTGAGCGCTCAGCAGGTCCTTCCCAGCCAGGCGGGACCCGATTTCCATGTTCAAGACATAGTTGCTCATGCGCCCGCTGGCCCGGATGCTGCCCCACTTGCCTGCAAGGGAGGGTAGGGTCATTGCCACGGCCCGCTCAGCTGGCCCCCAGGCCACGTGGCCTCCGACCTGCCCTGTCACCTTCTGCCTTCTCCCGGACGCCCAGCTCTCCTCACTGAGCTGCTCCGGCCCCCAGCCCAGATTCCCGGTGCACTTGGGGGATCAGGTTTGCTTCTCACTCCCCCCCACTCGCCAGCATGTGGATTGGGCAGCTGGGGCCCGCCGGGGTCAGAGGCTCTGGAGCCTTTGTCCTTCCTGCAGGCCCTGCTGAGATGACCCCCTCTGGACAGACGCCCTGCCCAGCCCGCACCGGCTCAGCGAGCGGCACCAATCTGTCCATGCCCTGTGGGGCCCTTGGCGGCTGCTCCTTGTCCCTGTGCACTGCACCCCCCTCCCTTGGCCAGATAACCCCCCTCCCCGGTATCCAAGCACTGGCAGATGTGTGAGGTGCCTGAAGCAAACCTGAGAGCCCGTTCCAGAATCAGCTGGGGGCTGCACTTACCTGCGGTGCCAGTGCCAGTGCCGGGAACTGCGCAAGGCAAGCCATTCAGTGACATGTTATCAGGCTGCAGGGAGCCATTAGCACGCAGCAACTCATTAGCTCACCCTTGTGATTGGGTGGGAGGGTGTTACTGGGACCCGTGGGTTAGTCATGTGAAGGGGGCGTGGTGTTACATGGGGCAATCAGTCACATGACCAGGGTTAGCGCCCGGCGGGTTAGGCGGATGACAGGTACAGTACCTCGGGGACTTTCACGGCCCTTCGCCGATGCGCCCTTGGGGGTGGACAGAGTGACCACCCTAGCTCTGGGACCTAGCGCTGAGAAAGTACAGGACGAAAGGAGTCTCAGCAAGGGTGGCAGACCATGCGCTTCACCCTGAGCCGCACTCGCTGGGAGGGGTGGGGGAGTGGGAGTGGGAGGAGCGGTGCCCCGGGGTGAGATGGAGCGAGCGGCACAATGAATGGTATGAGTGAGGTGACCACGGCTGGCTGTGCTCCCAGGTGATTCGAGTGCCAGACACTGGGCTCCCACCCCCAACAGCGAGGACAGGCCCATCTCCTCGTGGAGGTGCCCCATACGCTCTGCGAACCCTGGGGAAGCAAAGGTGAAGCATCTACTCTATGGCCAGCTGCGTTGGCGCGGCGGCCTCTCGGGCGAGGGCCCTGCGGGGCAGGGAGCTGCGCCCGGCGTTCCTCACCTCCTCGGCTAATAGTGCCTGGCCCATCGTCCTTCCCTCCCATCACCTGCTTCATGAGCGATCCCAGCTTGGGCTGCCTCTTGTCGGAAGAATCTGTAGCACCAACAAAACACCAGCTTTTGCCTTTGCTGTTTGTCCCCCCAGCATCTCCCCTGCCCCCCACAACACATCCCCTGGGGGGAGGGGGAGAGAAAGCAAGCAGAGGAGGCAGTGCACGGGGCGGGAATCCACAGCAAGGATGAACCAGAGGCCAGAGCACAGGGCCAGGCCTCACAGCAGGGTCCCACACTGCAAGGTCGTGGGTTCTGGTCACCTGCTGCCAGACACTCCACTGCACACGCTCTCCCTGACCCAGCTCTGTCCCAACCCCTCTCCAAAAGCAGATACACCCACCACTGTCGCTGGAGCCTCTCCCCACGCTGCTCCAGGCTAACTTCCGCCCACCACCCCTCCACCAGGTGCGGGCTGGGAGCGGGACTGGAGGGGCTCCCAGCTACGGCTGGCCCTACGGAGAGGCCTGCAGCCGCCTCTCGCATTCCAAGGCAGACTGGGAGCCAGGGTGGAGCCTGGCCAATGGCTCCCTCAGCTCACTGGTCCCATGCCATAGGCTGGGCCGCGCTGGGCATGGGATGGTGCAGACAGACGATGAATGGGGATGGAGCTTGGCGCAGGATGCTGGGTCAGCCCTGCTCTCCCAGCAGCGGGAGGAGGGAGACAGAGGCAGGACAAGGAACAGGGGGCATGAGACTCACCTGAATACGCTGCTCAAAGCCCCACCCGCTGGGTGCTCTCGGCCCTGCCAGTCAGGCACAGTGCGGCCAGGAGTGCTTGGACATCTCACTGCTCACAGAATCCATACCTACCATCCCCACCCGGCCCCCAAGCCCCCAGGGCGGGCCTGGCGCAGGGACTCAAGTCAGCTAGCACTTGTAAGGGAGCCCCACGGCTTAGGACCTTCTGAGACCTGCCCCACACTGACAGTGCCTGGGCTCCACAGCCGCATGGGGAAAGGAAAGTGCAGGAGCTGAGCCCACAGAGGTGCACTAAGGGGGCACTTTGGGGAGGGCAGAACCCGACCTCCCACTGCAACAGCACAGCCCTGCCCAGGCTCCCTCACTGGGCTGCAAGGATCCCAAAGCCAGAGGCCTGCTGAAAGCACCAGCCCAGGAAGTGGGCACGCCTGGCCTGCTCCCTCCTCTCCCCAGTGCGCTGTGGCCCCATGGCTGCGGTCTGACCCACGCCCCCTTACCCGCACTGCTCATGTGTGCAGAGGTGAAGCCGCTGAGTGTATTGCGCCCGCTGGCGTCAGCGTAGTGCGGCATGGAGTTGATCACTGCCTGCAGGTACTTCTCCTGCTCCAGGCTGGTGGAGTCCGTTTGCGACTGGCCTGCAAGGAGAGCCAGGGCGTCAGCAACACTCACTAGGCGCGCACACAACCACCGCGCTGGGGGAGAAGCTATTGGCCAGGGCGCTGCTGGCAGGTTGCTATGGGAGATGGAGCATTCCCCAGAGGCACATGCAGCGCCCCCTCGTCACAGAGAGGCAGGTACCTGCAGTAGGGGCGTTTTGCGACTTGAAGAGGCCCACAACACCCTTGCCGTGCAGCCCCCCCGATCTCAGCAGCACGGCCTTGGTGCGGGAGTTCCTCCAGCAGATGACAGGGAAGCGGTTCTGGCGGTAGCAGCGCGAGATCCTCTGGATGGTGTTGTCTTGGATGCTCTGCGGGACGATCAGCAGCCCTGGGTAACTACAGGAGAGAGCACAGGCCATATGCCACCATCATGCCACACTAGGGGAATGGCGCAGCAGGGAGGAAGGGGATGCCACCGCCGGGCTGCCCCCAGAACTGCCTGAGGCCCATGCGCCAGGTACCCGCCTCCGGCAGACAGCGTACATGTTAGATACCCACCTCCGGCAGACGCCCCCCACGGGGTACCCACCTCCAGCAGACGCCCCCCACAGGGTACCCACCTCCGGCAGACGGCGTACATGCGGTTCACCGTGGAGATGCGGAAGGGCTCGTTCTTGGAACGGGTGAGGCTATTACTCAGCGTGCCCAGCCCCATCCGTTGGTAGTCGCGGCAGCAGGCTCGCTCGACTAGGTGGCTCATCGTCATCTTGTCTGAAGGTTTGATGATGGTGGAGGGGGTCAGGGTGCTCCTGTCTATCTCTTCAGACACTGCACAGGCAGAGGGAAGAGGTGGGGTCTGGTTGCTCTGGAGGCCACAACCCCAGCAGGGGGAGAGGGAGACTGGCGCTCTGGGGCCAGGGCACAGTCTGATGCACCCCAGGCCTGGCCTTGCTGCAGCAGCGACAGACGATGAGGGCGCAGCTGCCCCGTCCTGCGGTGCCAGTGTCACGGGCCAGATGCTATGGGGACTGAACCCAGGAGTCTCTGGATTGAAAAGCACGAGCCGCTCCTGGCTGAGCTAACCGCCCAGCCGGGGCTGAGCTCCCAGGTTGCAGCAGCTCTGTAGTTTGGCACCGGAGGGGGACAGAGCCAGGCTGCGTTCCTGCAAGTGACGGCAGGTGACCAAGCCAAGCCACCGCACACTGCAGGGCAGACCCCAGCTCCTGGGTGCTCACAGGCTGAGACCCCACTGCTTACCCACGACGCCTCCCCCCGCAAAGGCTTCCCACACAGGGGGCAGCCTGTTTGCCAGGGAAGCTCCCAACCTGAGATCTCATCCTCGTCATCCTCCTGGAAGTGCTGACTGCTGCGCTGCTCCCAGGTGGGCGGCGTGTACTTCTTGCGGGTCACGTACGGTCGGCCAATGGTCTTCTTGGCATTCTTCATCAGGTTCTTGGAAAGCGTCCTGGAACAAGAGCAGGGGACGTGAGGCCAACCTGGTACCAGCCCCAGGCCCGACACGTCACGGTGTGGCCACAGGGACCCAGCCCCTAGAGGGGGGCTCCACAGAGCTCGCCCAGCCCAGTATGAGAGGGAGAGACCCCAACACTCAGTTAGACCATGAGCAAAGCAGAGGCAGGAGCATCCCTTGGTGCCACCCACAGACATACCTGCACTAACCCTGCCACTGAGGGGCCGGGGAAACAACCCTCCCCAGCTCCAGCAGACTGGGGACCACCACGACGAGGCTCCCACCCGGAAGGATAGGACAGCCAGGCAGTTACCATGGGCCACGTCAGAGATGGGGGCTAAGAGACCAGCCCGCTCCTGCTAGGAACTTCCACTCCCCAGACCACAGCAAGACGAAGGGGGCAACCCAGAGGTGCCTGGACCCCTTTGAATCCGACTGGGCAGGGAATCGGTCAGAGCTGAATGACACCAACTGCCCCAGCCTCAGGGCTTCATGGAGATCCTGGATCAGCTCAGATAGGAGCGTCAACGGGGGCAGAGGACTGGCTCTCTCAGGTGCTGGTCTGGCCCTGTCACCCTCGTATCTGAGCACCGACTAACTCTCTGCGCCCCCCACGAGGCCAGGCATCACTCTGGTCCCCACAGGCCAGATGAGGAGCCGAAGCAGATGGCCAGACTTGCCCAAGCTCACACAGGATGTCTGGGGTGAAGCAGGGAATGGAACCTGGGTCTCCCGCGTCCTAGGCTAGCTCCCCAGCCCCTGGCCCATCCTTCCCCTCAGCATGGCGCTGGGCAGGACCAATGCTGCTCTCTTCACAGCAGACAGGGGGGTGCTAGCTATAGACTGAGCTGTCAGACAGCACAGGTGCCAGTGGCTGCCAGTTCCCCAGAAGCAGCCCAGCACCTTCAGGGCCTGGGACGCAGGAAGCCGACGCTTCCCGCAGGCTAGCAGGGCTTTGGGAGGAGGGCACAGGACAGGCTCTGGGGGCTCTGAGCTGCAGACACGGAGAGGGTCCAAAGAAATGCCAGTGCTACACCTGCCTAACCCTACTGCTGTGGCCACCAACTCAGGCTGAGCCAGGACTCAGAGACAAAGGAACACAACCAGCACCCAGCCCAGGGCATGGTGCGGATGGACAAACACTTCCAGGATTCACCCTCCAGAGCAGCTGCAAACAGGGGCGGGCACAGTCCCCTTGGGACCATATGGGGAGCTAAACCCTCCATCTAGCCTGTACGGCCACAGTGGTGTTGGGCCCTAATCCAGCCTGTACCATAATGGTGGAGAGAGGCATCAAGTTTGCAGTCCAGCCTGTACCATGATGGCAAAGGTGGGGTTAAACCTGCAGCCCAGTCCGAAGCCCTGGGAGAGGGAGCCTATCAAGCCACAAGGGAAGTCCCAAAGCCCTTAGCATGCAGAGTGGGTGAAAGGAAGAACCACTGGGAGCAGTGAAGGCTACAGCCTGAGCCAGTGCCACCTTGCAAGCCCCTGTCCAGTGTGAAGGTGTCTTACGTGGATGAATGGCCAAGGTGCCCGAGGGATATGACACCCACTGCCAGGCCCTGGAACATATCGGTCACCTGCTGGGAGCTGGGTCACAAACACACAGGAGAGACGCTTAGACGTCACAGAGCACCAAGCCCAACGCAGCAGCAACCAGACCACCAGCAGCTACAGCACTTGCTAGTTACAGAACGTGGGTGGCACGACACGGGGCCCCATCATGCACAGGGTCATCTCATCCCCAGTGCTGCCACCCTCCTGCAGGGCTGGGATTAGACCAGCAAGGGGATTCCCGACAGCCAATGCTACTGCTTCACAGATTTGAGAAGGGATCCCTGCGCCGCCCCCTTCCCTTCTGCTCGGGGCTGGACCCGCTGCCTCTGAGAGCCCAGGCCAGGAGTCGAGGCACGTGACTGCAGCCTGTTCCTGGCCTCTTGTCCCTGGGCTGGGAAAGCTTTGGAGCCAGTGAGCCAAGACCCCAGTCCTGGAGAGGCAAGGTCAGCTACCAAGAATGCCGTTGCTTTGCTCAACAGTAAGCCTTCTGGCTGGTAAGGGAGGAGCAAGGTCGGGCTCTGAAGGGAGTCTGCTCAGCGGCTCTCTGTCGGCTGGATTTGGGATGGGGCAGAGGAGATTCCTTGGGGTTTCAAACAGGGACCCAAAGGATGTCCTGTGTCCCACGCTCCCTGGCAGCCCAGTCCCACCACAGCATGGGGTGGCCTAGGGCCCCACTCCCCGGCGAGGGGGCAGAGAACCGCTGATACCTGAGTGAGGGGTTTTTCTCCTTGGCCTTGGGCTGCATGGCTTGCTTGGGTGACTGGCCCACGGTGAAGGCGAAGGTGCCGCGTACGTGCTGGGGATAGCGCAGCTTGTGCAGGTGCTTCCTGAAGACCTCGGCGCTCTCTGAAGCCACCTCTTCGTCAAAGGCGATCCGCAGCAACTGTGGGGACAGCAGAGTGGGCTCAGAATGCCGCTGCGGGGAGGGCCTTCACCCGGCCCACGTCAGGGACGGGACCCCAAGGGAAGCACATTTAGCACACAGCCTGGGGCAGAGCCAACAGCAATGTGCCTGGGACCAGCCCACCAGGGCAGCTCACCCCTTTGCTGCTCACTCAGTCCAGCACCGATGGCTACTTTTGTCCAACACCCCCAGTGGCTTCACAGACCCTACCGGATGGTTACTCGGTGTCCCTGTGCTGCCATCCCCGCTCCCAGGGCAGGCTGAGAGATCTGCTCATGTCCCCAGCTGCCCAGCTCCACACCCAAGCAGCAGTGTAACCAGGTGGACGTTTCGGCCCTAGAATGAAGGCAGGTCCATTTCCTGCAGCACTGCGAGCGCACAACACCCCTGGGAGCTAGGGGATGTGCAGTGACCCCAATCTATAGGTCAAATAAGTCAAGAGTTGGAGCTCAGGAGATCCCAGGCCCCAGCCCAGTGCTCAGGCCACAGGAACATGCCTCCTCCCCGTTAAGCATAGAAACCGGCCATGTGTTTGCAGTCAGCCACTGCCTGGGGTTCCAGCAGCCCCTCAGGTAGGACGGGAGAGGGAACTGCAGCCCAGACGGGTTCCCTGCGCTGCTCTGAGAAGGGGCTCAGAATTGCATCATGGGCTGATCTACACTGCTAGGGAAAGAGCTGTTTTTCCATGGGGCAGCCAGGGAGCAGATGTCACCTCAATACCTAGCTCGCCCTCAGGAGCAGGGCTGGCATGACAGGGCTACTCATCCATGGCACTTCGTCCTCACTCCAGATACACACAGGAGAGGAGAGCTGCATGAACACTGGAAACATGAGGTGGTCAGGCTAGCGTCCCCCCAGGCCTCACGCTCGGGCATTCTGCAGCGGCTCTTCTCCCTCAACCCAGCCTCCTCCCTGCACCCCAACTTCCAACCCAGTATCCGAAGCTACGTGAAGCCCGAATGGCTCTCATGTCAACAGCTCTCATGTAACACAGCAGGAATGGAAGTCTGGGAGAAGGCAAATGGGCTGATCTGCCCCCCAACACCAACAGGACCACCCTGGTCCACCCACATCCCTGCCCCGCGTGTGGTCATCAGAAGCTCTATCCCTAAGAAATGATGCTTTTTATTTCCATATACAGAGAGCTCACTACCAGGCTGGAGTTTGGAGAAAGGCCCGCTGCCCAAATCTGTCGTGTCTTCCTCCAAACACACTGGGTCAGTCACAGGAGGACACGTCTGGTGCCACAGCTCATGTCATGGCCACTAGTAGCAGCAGGCAATATTCTGTGGCTGCACAACAGGGTGCAGCAGCCAGCGATGCAGTGCAGAACAGCACATCTCCTTTGTACAGGAGCACGCAAAGGCAGTGAACTGGAACAAGGCTGCATCAATGAACCTGACACGTGTTTGATAATACTGGCCTTACGCGCTTCAGTACCTGTGTCGTAAGTGACCTAATCCTACATTGATTCACACTGCCAAGGTATGCCAAAGTTCCTTGAAATAGCACAACATTAACATGTGCTTCATTTGTTTGCATTAGAATGTTTAGTCATGAAAATATTTTCATTGGTTTTAAAAATCATCATGTGTTGTGTCTCAGAGTTAAATCAGCTTGTACACTTTTGTTTCAAGGTGCCAATGCTAAAGTTCTAAAAGCCACGTGCACAAGCTCTTTCACGGCTGCATTACATTAAAATATTTCTAGGAACTCGTATGAACAAGACACTGAAATCCAGGAGTTCTACGAAAAGGCTGTGCATGTTATTTGGTCATTTCGGTTACATCCTTCAGGAAGAGCCACCTGAAGTAGGTTAATCCTACATGAAAAGGAAATAAGGATTTACACTTCAGTGATTTCCGTGTGTTACCGTCTTCTCTCTCATGTACCCTGTGGTAACAGCCATGTTCGGACGCACCACCCCCGAATTCTCCTATGAAGACTTGTTACCAGCTTTTAACAAATGGCTCTTGCAGTTAACGTTTCTGAAAACCCGACTGGTCTGTGAGAATCCCTCCCCCCGAGCCCTTGGAGGAAGAGATGCTGCCTGTCAGCCCTGCACGGGTGCAATAAGCAATAGAAAAGGAATCAGCTGGGGGTATACGTTGCAAACACCCCACTCCTTGTTCCATGGCTGTAGCAATGCCTGGAACAGGCTTGGGTCTAGCTCAGGTCCTACGCCCCTCAGGGCGCAGCATTCTGTAGGTCTGAGGGGCACATGGGGCTTGTGAGACATCACACCCTAGCACTGCCATTGGTCCAGGACAGGACAGCGAATTCTATCCCCCTCTCTGCAATGGAGCCTACAGACCCCAGCAGGCAATGCTCAGCCAGGGGACAGTACTCTCTGGGACCTGCAGGCACCTGGCCGGATGGCTGCCTTTGGCCAGTCAGGCATGCAGCAGCCCAAAAGCCACACAAGACCAGGAGGTCAGTGACCCCTCTACTCCGGGGAAACTGCCTGCAGGATCCATCTCCCAGCTGAGGCCCAACACAGCAGTTTGGCGAGGTCTGTGCTCCTCGCCCCAGAAGTCCAGCAGCAGCCGGGAATGGAGCCCAGTTGTCTGTCTGGAGAGTGTTTCCGGCAGGAGTGCTGGGGGGCTCGTCTCACCTGGAACGTGCATGAGCGCAGCTGCAGCACCTCCTGGATGAACTGATCCACCTGGGCCGGGACGTTGATCTTCTTCTCTTTCTGGATGAACTGATCGGCCTGGGCCTGGACGTTGATCTTCTTCTCTTTGGTCAAGGAGGCAATGGGGAAGGACCGGACCACCACCTGCTCCCCCACTGGGGCCATGGAGAGAACAGGGGACACGTTAGTCACATGCAGGATAGGGTCTCGAACTGGCTCAGACCACCGATGGGCTGGGACACACTGCCCTCAGCTGCTCCCCAGTAGCTCTGGGACTGCGCTTGCTGCTCCAGGGCAGAATCAGCCTGTAGCCCAAGGCAGCTGGAGCTACATAAGGGGACCAGCGAATAAAACTGGGACCAAAGGGGGGACCTGCTCAGCAAACACCTCTCCCCAGACCAATGGGCAAACAGCCCCTCCCCTGTAAAAGGCAATTCCATTACAGTACTCTGAGTGAGCCCTCCCCTCCCCCCTCTGGCCACAGCCCATTCTCAGATCCCCGGTGAGGGAAAAACCACTCACCAGCCCGGACTCCTGCTGGCTCTAAATGGCGCCAGGCTCCGGTTAAGCAAAGGCGATAAGCCCCTTACAGCAGAATCCTCACTCCCAAGTCCAGTCGGCAGCAGGGCAGGGCCCCAGAAACCCCACCCAGGATGGATTCCCCCTGTTCCGGCAAATTCTCCACCTCCCATGGCTGATCTGCCCGAGGCCCCCGAGGAGCAGTGGGGAGACCGGCCCACCAGGCCACAGGGGATGTAGAGTATGGCGCAGAGGGAGGGTCCTCACCCAGCGGGTCCGTGGGGGTGCCCTTGAAAACGATGCGGTAAGTGGTGAGGAAGATGGCTCCTTCAGCGGGGAGCAGTGGGGGGCCCCCAATATTCCCTCCGGCAGCTTCTTCACGTCCGTCAGGCATGAGGTACACGCGGAGCCCTTCCATGACACACTCCTCACCCACCAGCAGGCTGGGGCGCAGCAGCTTGGGCTGCAGGGACAAACAGGAGGAGGGCTGAAAGCCATGGGAGACAGGCCAGCCCCCCCGCACAGAGCCATGACGGCTGGGGAGTGGGGAGAGGTTCGCAGCTGGGCCCCACAATGGAGCTGCTTCAGCTCTTTCTGAAGACCCACTGGGCCCCCGCCCTGCCAGGGCAGACAGGGTTATTCCCGACTCAGCCCCGCCGAGCCCAGCTGCCTCAGAAGGGAGGCCCATGCAGGCAGAGGGACCCCTTTGCACCCCACAGGCTGCCTCAGCCATGGTGCAGGGCGTAGGGGGTGCAACCTGGAAGGGAGGGGATGCCCCTGTGCAGCTAGGTAGTACAGACCTTCTGAATAGGAGGAAGCCTCTTGCTCTCCCTGTGCACAGCATCCAGTGTCTCTATGTGCATCTGCACGATGTCTGAGGAGGAAGGGAGATGCAGAGTTAACCCTATGGGGCAGGAGCGTCCCGTCCCGGCTGCAGGCCCCAGACAGCAGGAAACTGAGAAGACGGGCCTATTGAAGCCTCTCTGCTAGCCTCCCCACTTCCTCCTGGGGGAGCACAGCCCTCGGTGGGCAGTGCCTGAGCACACCCCTCCCCTGCTCTGGAGGGGACTCACGGCAGCAAAGCGCTGGCTACAAACCCAGCCCCCTCTCCCAGAGTGTCTCCCCCCCCACCCCATGCTGGACAAGCTGTTTACCAGGGATCATGATGTGCAGCCCCTTCAGGTGCTCGTTGGTGACGCCGCTCTCCGTGCACACCTTGTCCACGAAGCGGTTGATGAAGCGTACCACGTAGTTGGCCACGTCGGAGCTCTCGGCATCCTCAAACCCGCTTTCCGTGTCGTAGCTTTCGGCCACGCTGCCAGCAATGCTAACACAGGGAGACTCGGCTGGAAGAGAGCCCGACCACGCAGCACATGCCGGCTCTCCCCCACACCCCCGACAGCCTTGCTCTCCCGGGCACCCAGGGACACACACACAACACACTAGTTCCACCCCCAACCTGGACAGCCTGCCTCCTCCAGGTCCTGGCAGCACATGCCAGCTTCAGTCCCCCATCCCGACCAGATCCTTCAGTGGTAGCTCCCACACCTCCCCAGTCCCAGCGCAGCCCACCAGCCAGCTACCTGTTGGTGACGAAGCTGTTGCTGACGCTCTCCACGTCGCCTAGCCCCGAGCTGCGCAGCAGCCGGTTCTTGCTGGTGTCGAGGGGCAGCAGCAGGTAGCTCATGCGGTTGGCATAGTGGATGGCCTGGCTGAAGACCGTGCTCTCCTCCTTCTGGATCAGCTCCTGCTGCTTCTCCTGGCTCATGGTAGGCCACAGCCTCCGCTGCTCCGACGCAATCTCCAGGGCAGATTTCTCTTCCTGAGGCCCCTCCTTGCCCTCCTAATGGAGCAGGAGGACAGATCAGCCCTTTGCCCGAGCAGGAAACCCGTGTGCCAGCTCCCACCCCGCAGTGTCTGCAACAAAGCACCTGCTCTCATCAGGGCCTTCTATCCCCATCTCTCCCCAGGAGCCCCAAGCCAGGTCATATCCCAGACCCCCTGCCTTCAGGCCAGTTCTTGCCTCCTCACTAGCTACGAGGAAGGCTGGGCCAGGACGGCCTGGGACTGGTATTCCTGCCGCCCCATCACCTCATCCACGTGATTCTCCTCATTGCTCTCCAGGTACAGGGCTCGGATGTGGTTCTGCACGTCGCAGTAGAACATGGCCTCCCAGAACTGGATGTTGGTCCACACGACATGTTCCTGCACACAGCTGTAGGCAAACTGCGTGATGCCCGGGCTCAGTTTCTGGGGGGGCAGAGAGAAGAGAGGGTCTCAGTGCAGATGCCTCCTGTATGCCAACCCCTCCCAGGTCACCCATGCTGTGCTCTAGCTGGGAAAGACAGTGCCCTTGGC
This sequence comes from Trachemys scripta elegans, assembly GCF_013100865.1. Taxonomy (NCBI): domain Eukaryota; kingdom Metazoa; phylum Chordata; order Testudines; family Emydidae; genus Trachemys; species Trachemys scripta. Next base: position 395,552 of record NC_048298.1, on the reverse strand, counting down.
CAGCCAGTGGCACCACATACACGGAGCCCCCTCCCTGCACGACGTAACACTGCACTGACTGCTCCTTCCGCATGCCCAATTAATGCCACAGCAAACCACCTCTGCTGTCGGGGAGCAAACACTGAGCTCTGCTCCTGCGAGACTGAGGGACTCAAGGTCAACACTCCCTGGCCTTTGTGATCCAGCTGTCTGCGCACCCTGCAGCTGGGTGCCACAGCCCTGGTCTCAAGCCCAGAGATGAGCAGCGCCTGAGAGAGGCCCAGCCATGGCTGCTATGTCTCCCTGACAGGGAGCCCCTGCTGCCACAAAGGGTCTGGCTACACTGCAATGAAAAACCCACTGCTGGCCCATGCCAGCTGACTCGGGCTTGTGGGGGAGACTTCTGAGCTCTGGGCCCCTCCCACCTCGCAGGGTCCTAGAGCCCGTACTCCAGCCCAAGCCGGAAGTCTACACAGCAGTAAAACAGCCCCTCAGCCCAAGCCCCGTGAGCCCGGCTGGCGCGGGTTTTTGACTGCATTGTAGCTGTACCCAAAGTGGCTACCCCTGGGCGGGAGGAACTAGGCCAGCGGCTGCAGAGCTGACATCTCTCCTCACACCACAGCCTTTCAAGGCCTCTCAGACCTGTTAAAGTCAAAAGGGTTTTGGGCCCAACAGGACCGAGGCAGGAGGCAGAGTGGAGCCTGCGCTCCGGCCCCTGTGGGGTGACCCTCCCCCCCAGAGACCAGCCCCTGCACTGGCACAGCTCAGTGGCGCTCTCTGCAGTCATTCCGTAGTTACAGCCAGGCAGACACGAGGCCCTTCTGCCAGGATCCGCAGCCTGCACCGGATACGTACTCGGCAGAAAGCAGTGACTAGTGGCAAAAGTGCTGCTGCGATCCCATGCTCATCCATGGCAGTGCAGTCCTGGGGCAGGGAGAGAGAGAAGAGATTAGCACAGAGCCCTGGAGAAAGGGACATTCACTATAAGGCCCCCAGAACTACAGACCCCCAAACCTCATCCTCACAGCTCTGGAGAGGGGTTAACTGGCATTCACCGCAGGGCCCCCAGAGCTGTAGACTTCCACCCACATTCCGCCTCAAGTACCCTCCAGGACAGAGCTGTGCCGGCTTCTCCAGCATCCCGGAGAGGACCCCGTTCACATGGCATCAGCCCCCCAAAGGAATCCAAGGGTGTGACCGCAGCAGCCCTGGTGAACCCTCGTCCCGCTGCGGCTCCAGCCAGCCCCTTGGCACGGTACCTGTAAACAGCAGTTCATCACGCGGACAATGAAGTCAAATTGTTGGTGGTCCAGTACAGCCCTGTTCTGCTGCACATGCAGGTTCAACTCCTGAGTCAGGCAGTGTCTGGCTGCTCGGCCCTTCATGGCCCTTAGCACAGCTGGAAGCAGCTGCAGGAGGAAGAGCAGAGGGTAGAGCGATGGGACCAAGCTTCCAGTCCAGGCCCTGCTGAGGATTACAGGCTGGAGGGCAGTTGGTAGCAACTGGCGATGGACGTAGGATATAGAGTGCCCGCTGCAAGGCCTGATGCTTTGGAAACTCGCAGACTACCCTGGGGTAGTCAGCACAGCCAGAGGTGACACACTGAGCCCCTGGTGCCGCAATGACCCACACTGCAAACCCACACCCTGGAAAGTCAAATGCAGCCGCACAGAACACTCACTGCCCGCTGCTGGGCAAGGCTCCCAGGGATCCCAGCCCCTGTTTTGGCCGTCTCCACAGGACAGTCCCAGGTGGGGGCAGACACAGACAGTGGCCACAGCATCCCAGATTTGCCTGCCACATTTCACCAGTGTGGGCTGTTAGCCAGGCTCCGTGGCACGATGGGCAAGAGGCGTACTGACGAAGAGCGTGTGAGGCGGTGGGGGGCAGCCTAGGCAGACGGAGGACTGGACACAGGCAGGAAGCTCTCTCCTCTAAGTGTCTGTGTGATGGGACGACAGAGATGTAGAGCAGCCAGGGGCTGGGTGTCCTGTCTCTCCGCACACCCGTCCCTTTACCACCGGCTCCCTGGGCCCTCACCTTTTTGGCTTCTAGCATCTTGTTCTCGAAGACGTAGGAGATGCAGTTCCTGACCACCTCCAGGCGGCGGGCGCTGTTGGCCAGAGCACTGCCATTGCGCTCCATGATGGCAGCTGGGGAGAAAAGCCACCAGTCACTACGCTGCAGGAGCGGGTGAGGGAGGCTGGCCTGTTCCCCTGAGGGAGGCAAGCCGCACAGCCAGCCCATCTCTTTGTCCTGCTCTGGGAGGGCAGGGGCTGTGTGTTTGTGACGCCCGTGTGGGTCTCCCCGCTCCCTCTCCAGCAGACAGGACAGCCCAATTGGCTACGGTGGAGATGAGCGGCCCCAGCGGCACAGATCCCCAGGGGACAGGATTCCTGATTCCATGGACTCGACCTAGCGGTAAAGGGCAAGGGGGATACAGGAAATGGGAACACTGGCCCTCTGGTGCCTTCTGTCCCTGGGGTGCCCAGGACTTCACAGCCAGCAATTCAATAACCCCTGGAGTGCTGGGCAGCAGCCCAATTTCACAGCTAGGCAAACTGAGGCACGAAGAGGTACAGTGGTTTGCCACAGGGCATGACGAGTCAGGGGCCTAGCCAGGAACAGGCCCCAGCAGTCCTGGCTCCCCGCTCCCACTCTAACACACAAAGCACGTTGTTTCGGAAGCGAATAGAGCTGAGCAGCCACCAGTAGAGACGCAGAGCGAGCTGCTCGCCTCCCCAAGCAATGCTGGCCCCGCAGATCTAGGTTCACCCTTTCAGAAGAGTCCACTGACTTTGGGTGCCCAATTCGAGGCACTTTGGGCTGGTCTGTCTGAGGGGGCTGCATTGGGAGCTGTGGGTGCATCTCCAGCGGGGCACACAAAGGGAGCACTCTCCCAAATTCGGGCCTAGCCCCCCAGCTCACCTGAAAGGCTCCCTGTGGGCATGAGCAGCTCCAGCACATGGTTAACCACCCCCCAGCTCACGGCTAAGGCTCTGGGCTGACAGTGGGGCCACATCCCAACCTCCACCTTCCCCCCCTCAGCTCATGGCTGCGGGGAATCCCAGCCACACGTAAGAACCATCTCTCCAGCCCTTTCTCGCTGACGGACCCCTGCAGCCTTCTCCACCCCAGGCCCACAGCAGGCTTTGAAATCCAACCAAGCTGCCAGCGGTGAGGCCAGTGGTGCCCATACTAGGCTGTGAGCCTGGCAGTGCTGAGGCAAAGCTCCGCCTTCGCGTGGCCCTTTACCGTGAGGCTATGCTCCTCCTGGGAGACATACCAATGGGGGGTCCCGATGGCACCATACACTTCTTCTCCGCCTTCACAGCCGGCGGGGCTGTCTGCAGCTTGGCAGTGGCCTGGTCGATGATCCACTGGACTGTCCCCTCGTCCAAGCGGGGAAAAGGCCTCTGGTGTAGGCGCAGGTAGCAGCCTTCTGTGGGCTTCTGCACCTTGTGCATCGTCACTGCGGGGTATGGGTTCTCCTGTTCCAGCAAGGGGCGCCGGTTACTCTCCAGGACAGACCTGCCATGCTGTGTCCCTGGGGAACTGCACCTGGCGCCAAGGCCAAGCCCTTTCCACACGTTACAAACCGGGAGCCCTCCAGCACCAGGCGCAGAGTACCCAGCGCAGGCCCAGCTGGACTATGCTCTCCGGAGCCACGGAGACAGTGACCACCCACGTACACGTGGGGCCGGGAGAGCCTGGACATGCTGGGCAGGTCGGGAACTCAGCTCTCTGCAGCAGGGAAGTGCCCTGGCAAGTCTAACAGTGACCCTGGGCCATAGAGGGCAGTGCTGTCATGCTCCAGAGGCAGTCTCAGCAGAGCGCCCTCGGTCTGAAGGCTGGAGGGGTGGATGGCCAGATCCTCCAGACCAGTTGGGACACACGGGGGAGGAATTACTCTGAACACCCCCCACGCCCACCCATGCATGCAGAGTCCCTCCAAACCAGAGAGAACCAGGCAGGCAACGGGTTGACAATTCAAACCACAAGGCCACATTCCACCTGGGCCAGCTCCAAGAACGGTCACCGATCTACCCCTCTGCCACCTCCAGCTGTGGCCGGCAGACGAGGGTTGAGGCATAGGGCTGGAACGTACCCCAAGGAGAAGAGGCTCCCGCACTGGGCATGCAGCACCAGAGGTGAAGGGAGAATGGCACCTCCTTCAGTGGGGGCCCCTGACCCTAATCAGAGGGAGGCTTTGCCCCCGTGCCAGGCTCCCACCTCCACCTTATTTCCACCCCCAGACACCCCACTTGCCCTGCCCACCCCACAGTCCGGCCCTCGTCACTTACATTTTTATAGAGCTGCTCTGCCAGCTCCTTGATGTGCCGCAGTATTTTCTGCTTGTTCCCCTCCTCGGCACGCATCCGCTTCACTTCATGGGCGACCAGCTGAGGGTGGAGAAGAGGCATGAGGGGCAGCCTCCTGCGTGGGAGCTTGGGTGCCGTGTTGGCTGTGCTCCTTAGTGCCAGGGCTGCCCCGGCTCAGGCGGTTCCTCGGCTGCTCCCGGCCCACGCGGAGCGCTGCAGCCAGCAGGCCGAGGCTGCTCCCCGGATATCTTTGGCTCACGCCTCAGTCCCTCGGAGGGGAAAGCAAGAGCTCAGACATGCTCTGCGGCCTTTGGTTATTTACTGAAGGCTGTCAGTGCCAGAGACGGAGACGTGCAGGGCGACCAACCAGGGAAGGGGGGAGTTACCCGCAAATCACCTCTTACCTCATCAAACAGGTCAATTGCTCGGTATGGGGCGCCCCTCTCGGTCACAAAGCCAGCGAACGCCATGCCCTCCAGGACCTTGGTGAGGAAGTCATCCTCCACTAGCCCCCTCTGACCGAGGAAGGCTGCCTACAAGAAGGAACAGCAGGCAGCCATTAGCCGCGGACTGGCCTGAGTCTCAGAGCCAGCCAGACGTGGCACCACGCTATCACCATAATGGGTCACGGGCTCTCAGGTCACGAGGTGGAAAAGAGCAGGAGCCAATGGTGGCAGCCCCCAACCTTCCAGACAACAGCCCCATGCTGGGGGAACTAGCAGGATGTGCGCACAGCCATGAGCCTTCCTTTCCCCAAGCCCGCTTGTAATGCGGTGTCTATTTCAGACCCAGACCCTTGGGCAGGGCTTTATTTGTCCATAAAGTACCAGATGGTGCTGTATAAATGCCCCCCTGAACACTTCCCCCTCTTCACAGCCCTGAGGAGTGGGTCAGAATTAGATTCATTTACAGACAGGGAAGCCCAGCGAGAGAGAGATACGGATTAGAACCTGGGGTCACAGCAGTGCATGTCAGAGCCAGAGCTCAGGAGTTCCTGGTCCCAAGGCCCCTACTCACAATGCTGCACTCCTCAACCCAACAGCTCTCCAAGGCCTTTACAGCCATCCACGTACAGGCACTAGTTCAAACACGGCCGCCTCTGGGATGGAACCCAGGGCAGCAGCGTGGTTTGAGACTGGAGCAATGCCGTATCCGACGAACTCCAGGGGGAGTGCAGGGGACAGAATGGAATACACCCGGGACACCAAGGCTGGAGTGGTCAGTTTCACATCTCATGCAGTAGACAGCCTCTCTAACAGCACAGCACCCCCACTCCCCCCCGATCCCTCCCTTCACGTTGCACGGAGGAGCACACTGACTCAGGGCTTGTCCAGCCAGGGAGGTTTTTGTGGAATAACTCATCTGAAATAAGTGTGTCCACACAGCCGGCTGTATCCGAATTCCTCAGGAATCAGTGCATTCACATGGCACTGTGTTTTTTGTTTTGCTTTTGAAATAAGCATACAACGTTCTGGGAGGGTATTCCATGGTGCATTGCGCAGCTGCTGGGCTCTGGGCAGTCTGGGATTTTTATCGCAGGGCATTGTGAAGCCACTGGAATTCTAGAACTTGGAAGCAAAGGAGCAAATTCCCATGGTTCCTCTCTTGGCATCCCACGATTCATCTGTCCCTTGTGAGCCAGCGCCGTTTTCAAACTGTCGTCAGCTGGCATGGAGGGAACACTGCTGCCTGCAGCCTTCCTGACTGTCGTTAATACACACAGGTTGTCCCACTTGCATTTGCGGTCCAGCAGCTGGATGACTTTAGGAGTCAGCCAATCTCGGGAGAGGAGTGGTGGAGGATGAAATCAAACAGCTGCTTGTGGATGGCCATTTCCTGGACCAGCTTCTCGCAGGAGGCCGTTTCTGGGCTCAGGAAACGAGCCCCGACAGCTGGGAAAGGGCAGTGATGTGGAGTGGCAGCAGGATTTCAGGATGACAAAGGCCACTTTCCTAGAGATCTGTGCAGAGCTCACCCTGGAGCCACGGCACGCTGACCTGGAGAAGCATGTGACCATTTGCTCACTGCCTCCAACTTCATGTCGGTAGCTGACCAGTTGGGTGCTGGCAGATCAACTGTTGGGGCAGTTGTCAGGGATGGATGCATTGCTAGAGAGGGCACTGATGCCCAGGGTCAAACACACAGGAAGTTACCAGTGGATTTGCATTGTTGGGGTTCCCAAATTGTATTGGGGCCACCAGCGGGACCCATGTGCCTATTCTTTGCCCCCCACATCAGACCTCAGAGTTCATCAATAGAAAGGGGTATTTCTCCATGGCTGTTCGCTGTGGGAGGTTCACCAGTATTAATACACCCAGGGGGGAGGGAGGAAGGGAGGGGGGGGGGGAGAGAGAGAGAGAGAGAGAGAGAGTGTGTGTGTGTGTGTCTGGAAAGGTCTGTGGTGCCAAGATCCTTAGAAACTAAGCCCTGTTTTCTTCAATGACAAAGGGTACCTTTGCTCCCAGGACCGCTATGGGCATTAGTGGTGCTGTGATTCCCAACGTCATCCTGGGAGACTCCGCTGCGGAGGGACAACGGAGCATGTGTTTGGAAGGCTAAGAGAAGTGCAGGAGCCTGGTGATGAGGCTGGAGACTGATGAGCAATATCTACCTTCTGTGAAAGCTGCTTGCTGTATTTTGCCTGGGAGGGTAAGAGAAAGCACCTCACTGATGGGTGGGAGGCGGAGGGGCAGAGACTTCCGGAAAGTTACAGCCTGAGAGGCTGCTTCTGCAAACCAGCACATCATCAGGCCACGGGGGCAGGTTGCCCAGTGTGCCTCCTTCAAGACTAGGAGTTCAGACGTTGAAATGCACCGGGTACACAGTGCGTTAGTCACTGGCAGGATTGTATGAAATGGAAGTTTACTGTGCTTTTCCATGCTGTGTGCACTGATTTATGAAAGGGCATTTTATTGTGTTGATGGCCTGCGTGCAATTCTAAACCACACAACCTTAGTCAGAAATAACCTTTATCGAACATCAAACAGAGCAAATAAAACATGTTACTGTGCACATGTGAAACCAGTGGAATGTAAATCACAACATAAACAATGCATGCTTTATGGACCATAACTGTGCCAAAGTAGATCACCTGGTCCCAAACATGCCCAGGTGCAGGGCTTCTGCCTGTTCTCGCCTGGGGGTGTAGAATGGCGAGGGGAGAAACTATCACGTGTGGTAGCAGGAGCGAAGGTGGGTCCCACGATCCACTGTTCTCTGTGTGTTGGAATATGGAGGGAATTGCCTGGAGCTGGAGCAGGAGAAGGGTACTGCTACTCAGAACACCGGGCTCTCCACAGCCTACAGGAAACAGGTGGGACCATAGTACCAGAATGTTCTCCAGCACGACTGTCTGCTTGTGCCTTAACTCCAGCAGCTGCCTCTGCACGTACCTATCTTTCTCAGAGTCGTCCCTTGCCAAGTCTCTGTCCTCTCTCCACAAAGAGGCCTTCCTCCATCTTGTGTTCTTAACCCTCTTCTGGGACGCAGACAAAGTCCCCAGACGTTTCCTCTCTCGTTTTCCTTTTCTTGACCCAGAGATTTGCCATATGTTCTGAAATTGATAATGTCCGGTTGGGGATGAGGGGAGGCAGCGAGTGCCGGAGCTGTGAAACAAGTAGGAGTTGTACTAATTCCAGTCTCCCGAGCAATGATAGATGACGCTTTCCTCAATTTTGGATACCGCTCCTGGAGCCCTGCAACCTGACCTGGACCCACCTGCGAGAATCTGGACAGGTCTAAAAACAACCCAACCCTCTCGGTCAGGTCTGGTCGGCTCTGATCCTCTCACTCCGCAGCGTGCACAGCACAGTAAGGCAGTGGCAGTCGGCAGGAGCGGGGCAAACACCTGCTGCAACACTGATAGATCATGGCACAGGAATCCCCTACCAGGCCGAGCCCCACGGACGAGGCAGCAGCAGCTCTAGCACAGGGTTGAGGGAGGAAGTGTCAGGTTTGAACTGGATCGGTTTTGGAAATGACTTTCTTGGGTTGGGTCCGGGTCCAGGTTGGACTTTAAAGTGAGGCTCAAGCAGATCTCTCTATCATTCCTGTAGGATCTTCCCAGTCTGGGGGGAGCTTGGAGATGGTTAGGCAGTTTTCAGTGAGGCTGATGACTGTGGGTATGAATAGTTCAGAAAAATTGAGCTGTAGAGCTTAAATTCTCTGGTGCAGATGCCATTTTGAGCACAGTGGTGGGAAAGGAGGGATGAAGTTTGTTAAACTCCCTTATAGAATTATGTTGTAATATACATAAAATATGTTGTGATATATCTTGACTTTAGCAAAGCTTTTGAGGATTATTCTTGCCAGCAAGTTAAAGTATGGATTGAATGAATGGACTATAAGGTGGATAGAAAGCTGGCTAGATCGTCGGGCTCAACGGCTCCTGATCAATGGTTCCATATCTAGTTGGCAGCCGGTATCAAGCTGGAGCCCTGCAGTTTAGGTTGGATATTAGGAAACACTATTTCACTAGGAGGGTGGTAAAGCACTGGAATGGGTTACCTAGGGAGGTGGTGGAATCTCCTTCCTTAGAGGTTTTTAAGGCCTGGCTGATTTAGTTGGGGTTGGTCCTGCTTTGAGCAGGGGGTGGGACTAGATGACCTCCTGAGGTCTCTTCCAACCCTAATCATCTATGATAGCACGTACCACTCACTGGCAGTGATCTTTTCCCAGCACTATCTTGGTGGGAGTCCACTTGGGTGTTGGGAGACATCACTTCCTCAGACTCTTGTGTGGGAAAGAGATCCTAGGTTTGCTGGGAAATTTCCTCCTCACTGGAGTCCTGATCAGGCCTGATCAGGACTCCAGTGAGGAGGAAGAGCACATGGCTGTGCACCAGCATTTAAATGGGGGAGATGACATCCAGTCAACACGATCCCAGACAAGTAGAGAACACAAGTAAGGAGACAGGTCGATCCAGATGTGAAGCAATGCAATGTGGGATGCAGTGGGAGGACTGCCAGTGGCAGGAAAGAGAATCCGAAATGAGCAGCATCCACACAAAACCTTTTTCTAGACTAACTCATCTCAAAATGAACTTAATCCACTTCCACGCTGAATTATCCACTTCGCAAAAGACCAGATAACTGGAAAAAATAATTGTGTCTTGTGGGCACAAGGCATTTGAACCCAAAACCAAAAGGCAATGTGAAATCCATCCCCAACCCCTACAGACAAGCCCTCAGAGGTAAGAGTTTCCCATACCACGTTACTCACACTGCCCCCTGCAGTACCTGGGTTTTTGGGTTCTCTGCCCATCCAAGTACTGATTCAGGCTCAAGCCCACTTACCGTGTGATCTTCTGTGCTCTGGCTCCAAGGGTGCATCTGAAATCCCCTCCACCCACCCCCCACCCACCTTCCCCCATGTACCAGCGGCCTTACCTTGTGGAAGCGGATGACTGGCTCTGGGTGGATGCGGATAATGTGCAGGCACCAGCGGTAGCCCTGCAGCAACTGTGCAAACAAGCGGAGGAAGACAGCTCGGATCTCCTTGTCCTGCAGCAAGAGAAGGACAGAACAGTCAGGCCCTGAGAGGACAGCAGAGGAAGCAGCCTGAGAGGATGGGTCCAGAAGCTTGGCAGCAGAGATGCCTCCTCAGGAAGAGACGGGCTCCGACCCAGCTGCCAGACCCAGCACCTGCCAGGCAGGAAACACGAAGGGACGACTTGGAATGGGGAGGGGGAAAGAAACCCATGCCCCCTCCCTCTGCACCGAGCAGAGGCAGAGGGAGGTCCTTACATTGCTCACAGTGAAACAGGCCCTTCACAGTTCAGTGCGGCTGTAACGCTACGGTGTCTGCTGACGAAGCTGTCCCCAGAGCACCAGAGGAGGGCGATTTCCAGCTCCTGCCGAGAGCTAGGGAGCTCCATATGCATAGGGGAGGCATATCCATAGGGAGGCCAACATGGAACCCTCCTCTCTAGCCCTGTAAACACCATCTCCTGCCCAGCTATTTGCAACACCACTGTTGGCTCCTTAACCAGCACCTAGATGGAAGCTTCAACCCCATCTTGCTCCTGGCCCTGGAAATAAAGAGCAGCCCCTCCCAACCCCAGCAGGGAAAGCAGCTCCCCTGCAACCCCACGCCCTAGGAATGGGCACTCAGAAGGGACACACTCGAGTACAAACGCGTCTTCCCAGGCCCCTCCCAGCTCCCCCACTCACCTGCATTTTGAGGGAGGGGGCAGAGACGGTTGATGGGGGGAATGCTAAGTCTGCTATCTCCAGCTCAGGGTCCAAGATCTGCAGAGACAAGCAGAGAGCATGCTCAGAGAGGAAGCCCTAGCCCCCTGGGAGTTCAACCACCACAGCTGGAAGAGGCCAGGACTTCCTCAATGGACCACGGAGCAGCTGGCACTGGGCCCTGCCTTGCAGTGAGCCCTGGGAAGTGGCACTCTCCAGAGAGAGCACCAGGCCCAGAGAGAGACATGGTCCTGCCAGCCTTGGGGATCAGACCTGAAGAGGCCTGCAGGCCACAGTGCCTTTGGACTGGGGCAGGAATTGCAGGATGGAGTTCTATAGCCTGCATCACACAAGCCCAACTAGATGAACGTGAGGGTCTCTTCTGCCCTTCAGATCCAGCGGATAGCTCCCTGCAGCTTCGCAGGGCACTGCCTAGGGTTGCAGCCCTGGAGAAGCCTCCTCAGACAAGTCACTTGGCTTGGGAGAGGGGATGGGAGCTCCGGGAAGTTTCCATGACCCTGCCCACTATCGCCTCTCTGCTTTGGCTTCAAGCCCTGTTCTGTCAGTAGGCTGCCCATAATGAGAATAGTCTCCACGTCTGACCGACGTTGCTGAGGTGCTGTGCTCCCTCGTAACCAGGCGCACTGTAACTTCAGAGCAGCGGCTGCTGATCAGAGGCCTGGCTCCTCAGTGCAGACAGAGATTCTTCTATCCTGACTGAATAGACAGGCACCAATGCAGGGGACTGCCTGGAAACCACCAGCTTTCCTGAGCCATATTCTGCAATCAGCATCAGCGAGAGCTGCTAAGGCCATGTTGTTCTGGACACACATGCCCAGGGTCACAGCCCCTCTGGGACCAGCTAGCACCCATGCAAGGAGCTCCAGGGCTGGAGTGGTTTCCTGTTTGGAGAGTGAGGACCATTCACAAGACTCCCAGAAACCTGAAGCAACTGCAGGTGCCGAACCCCAGCACCCCAGTGTGCCCTGCGGGGAGGAAGGAAGCATGACAAACCTCAAGTGATATGATCACAACCTCCTGAGACGTGGGAAGACTCTCTATTCAGGCTCTGCTGCTGTGCCTGATCTCACTCCCAACACCTGCCCACAGGGTCCTGGCCACATGCCTCGAGTGCTATAGTCACACCCATATCAGGAGCCTCTTGAGACGGGAAGGGGATCAGTCCTGGGGTCCCACACTTACCATGGAGAGGGCTTCTCGTGTCTGATGGAGCAGTGGCTCAGGCAGCAGCGAGATGTGAATGCACTCTGGGATGGTCACCGTCCCACCATCCAGATCTGCTATGACGACATCCAACTGAAAGCAGGGAGGCAGGCATGAGCATACAGACAGGACAGGCTTTCTGGAGTGCTCCCCACCCAGCTGAGTGACCCAGCAAAGGAGCTGCATACAGCTCTCTCTTTTTTTTTTTTTTTTTTGGGGGGGGGGGAGAAGAGGGGGGAAGGAATTTGTACTTAACAGCCTCCCCCCGCATAATCTGGTAGAGCCTAGAGCACTTTACAATCCCTATAGCTTCTTACACAGAGCCCATTGCCACGGTACTTGAGCACTTGCTGACATACGAAATACGCCTGGGGAGCACGTCACCCGCTGGGGTGAAGTGCAGCAGCTGTGTTACAGCCACAGGAACGCTGCACACCAGGGCAGGACAGGAGGCAACACCACCATTTCCGTCTGAACCTAACAGCAGGGGGGAACCAGGAACTGCACAAATCAGGGTGCTACCAGGACACCAGGGTTCACAGCTGCACTCTTAGGCCTGGTCTACACTAGGCGTTTATGTCGAAGTTAGCGCCGTTACATCGAATTAACCCTGCACCCGTCCACACCGCGAAGGTATTTAGTTCGACATAGAGGTCTCTTTAATTCGACTTCTGTACTCCTCCCCGACGAGGGGAGTAGCGCTAAATTCGACATGGCCATGTCGAATTAGGCTAGGTGTGGATGGAAATCGACGCTAATAGCTCCAGGAGCTATCCCACAGTGCACCACTCTGTTGACGCTCTGGACAGCAGTAAGAGCTCGGATGTTCTGAACTGCCACACAGGAAAAGCCCCGGGAAAATTTGAATTTGAATTCCTTTTCCTGTCTGGCCAGTTTGAATCTCATTTCCTGTCTGGACATCGTGGCGAGCTCAGCAGCACTGGCAACGATGCAGAGCTCTCCAGCACTGATGGCAGTGCAATCTCAGAATAGAAAGAGGGCCCCAGCATGGACTGATCGGGAAGTCTTGGATCTCATCGCTGTGTGGGGCGATGAGTCCGTGCTTTCCGAGCTGCGATCCAAAAGACGGAATGCAAAGATCTATGAGAAGATCTCTAAAGACATGGCAGAGAGAGGATACAGCCGGGATGTAACGCAGTGCCGCGTGAAAATCAAGGAGCTGAGGCAAGGCTACCAGAAGACCAAAGAGGCAAACGGACGCTCCGGATCCCATCCCCAGACATCCCGTTTCTACGAGGCACTGCATTCCATCCTCGGTGCGGCCGCCACCACTACCCCACCACTGACTGTGGACTCTGAGGATGGGATAGTGTCCACGGCCGGATCCTCGCACATGTTAGCGGACGGGGAAGATGAGGAAGGAGATGAGGAGGACGAGGCAGTCGACAGCGCTCACAACGCTGATTTCCCCGACAGCCAGGATCTCTTCATCACCCTTACAGAGATCCCCTACCAACCCTCCCCAGCCGTTACCCCGGACACAGAATCTGGTGAAGGATCATCCAGTAAGTGTTGTAAACATCTAAACATTTATTTGTAACAGAACATGATTATTAACAATTTAAAAAATGGGTTTCTCATGATTAGTTTGATTAACTTAACGGTTCAGTCATGGGCAGTGCAACAATTTGAAAAAAATCTAGCAATGTCCGGTTTTGCATGATTGTCCTGCCCAAGCCGCTCTACTGTTTAGTCCCTGCTACTGCAGCTACAGTAAGATGCGGTCTATATGTCCGGGGATGGAGCAGAAATCCTCCTGGGACATCTCAAGGAAGCTCTCCTGCAGGTAATTTGAAATCCGCTGCATTAGGTTCTTGGGGAGAGCGGCCTTATTGGGTCCTCCGTAGTAGGACACGTTGCCGCGCCACGAGACTAGCAAGTACTCTGGAATCATTGCTTGGCACAGCATGGCGGCATACGGCCCTGGTCTTTGAAGGCTTTCCCGGAGCATTCTCTGTCTGTCGCTCTCAGAGATCCTCATGAGGGTGATGTCGCTCATGATGACCTGCTTTGAATGAGGTAGGGGAATGTTAGTGTTGGGACTGCTTTACCGTTCCTTTACAGAACTGTAACCGCTGGTTTGCAGCCACGCGGTGGAGGCGGGAGAGGGTCAGCCGAAAGGGATCGTTCCCGGGGACAGCCGCGAGGGTGTGGGACAGGAGCAGACTTCCTGCTTGCCGGATTGCTGGCAGCAGGGACCGACATTGATTTCAATGTGAAATGAGGCCATTGCTAATATTAAAGTTTTAAGCTGCCACGAATCTACGGCTTACCATGTCTGCGTGCAAGAGCAATTCCGTTGTCCTGACAGGGTTCTCAAAAGTGCTCTGCAAAACCCCAGACACTGAATGCGAAGGCCGAGAATTCGACCTTGTGCTGAGTGCGCATGTGATAGGTGCTGTGCATGGTCCTGTTCACAGAGAAAGACTATGTTCTTTGTTCACAACTACATTTATCTTTCTGAGGAATTCACTCCCTTTTTCCCATTCCCACAGCCCCATCTGCGACTGTCTCACAACCTAGCCTGTCATCACACTCCCAGAGGCTAGGGAGGATTAGGCATAAGAAGAAGAGGACACGGGAGGACATGTTCTCAGAGCTTATAGCCTGCTCCCGAGCCCAGGCAGCACAGCAGACCCAGTGGCGGGAGAACTTGTCCCAAATGCACCAAGCCAACATGGATCGGGAGGAGAGGTGGCGTCAGGAAGACCAGCAGGCGACTCAAACCCTGCTTGGACTACTGAGGGAGCAAACGGACACGCTCCGGCGCCTTGTGGATGTTCTGCAGGAACGGAGGCAGGAGGACAGAGCCCCGCTGCAGTCCATCTCTAACCGCCCTCCCCCGCCACCAAGTCCCATACTCCCTTCACCCAAAGTGCACAGAAGGAGAGGCGGCAGAGTCCCTGCTAACTCTCACTCCACCCCTGCAGAGAGCTCGAGCAGCAGAAGGCTCTCATTCCCCAAAGTTTGACAAGTTCTTTCCTTCCCGCCTGACACAAGCCCCCGTCCAAGTTTCACTTCCCAGTCCCATGTGTAGTTGATAATAAAAAATATGTTTCTGTTAACTACTGTTTCCATCATGTTCTTTTGGAGGAGGGGGGGGAAAGGGGGTTGGTAATTGGACAGGACAGTCACCTTTGGCAGGGTACATAGTAGGGGGCAGGCACAGCAGCAGGGCACATACATAGTGCAGTGATGCAGTGACTACTTACCCTGGTTAGTCTGGGAGGTTCTTTTCATGTTATGTGGTGGGGGGTGGGTTGCTCTGTGACTTTGTGTCAGGGGAGGGCAGTTAGAGATCTTAAGCGGCGGTCCTTAGGCAGGATCACAGAGCCACACAGCAGGGGATCTGTAACCGTCCCACCCCTGCCACAAACTCACATAGACCCCCCATACACACAGTCCGTATCAGGAGGGGTGACAGGCTCCGTTGAAAGAACCATCCCACCGCAGCGGAGCCTGTCAGTCCTTGAGTTTAGAAGCTGCATTCGCGCGACTACACTACACCCGCTCCGCACCACAGTCTGCGTCCCAGTTTTAAAAAATTCCCGCGAAAACAGTATTAAAGAAAACGGTGTGCTTTAACAAAGTAGAACTATTTTTATTTTGAAACGTGTGTTGGAAGTGGGGTGAAGGCTTCTCTGTACACAAAATTAGAAAGTCACAGGTTACCCTGCTCACTCAGGAACTTTGCTTTCAAAGCCTCCCGGATGCACAGCGCTTCCCGCTGGTCTCTTCTAATCGCCCGGCTGTCTGGCTGTGAGTAATCAGCAGCCAGGCTAATTTCCTCAACCTCCCACCCCGCCATAAAGGTCTCCCCCTTGCTCTCACAGAGATTGTGGAGCACACAGCAAGCTGCTATAACAATGGGGATATTGGTTTCGCTGAGATCACAGCGAGTCAGCAAGCTTCTCCATCTCCCCTTGAGACGTCCAAAAGCACACTCCACCACCATTCTGCACTTGCTCAGCCGGTAGTTGAAGAGTTCTTTTTCAGTGTCCAGGGCACCTGTATAGGGCTTCATGAGCCAGGGCATTAGCGGGTAGGCTGGGTCCCCGAGGATGACTATAGGCATCTCCACATCCCCAACAGTTATTTTGTGGTCCGGGAAGTAAATACCTTGCTGCAGCCGTCTAAACAGACCAGAGTTCCTGAAAACACGAGCGTCATGAACCTTGCCCGGCCATCCCACGTAGATGTTGGTAAAACGTCCCCTGTGGTCCACCAGTGCTTGCAGCACCATGGAAAAGTAGCCCTTTCTGTTAATGTACTGGCTGGCCTGGTGGTCCGGTGCCAGGATAGGGATGTGAGTTCCATCTATGGCCCCACCGCAGTTTGGGAATCCCATCGCTGCGAAGCCATCTATGATCGCCTCCAAGTTTCCCAGGGTCACTACCTTTGGCAGCAGTACATCAACGATTGCCTTGGCTACTTGCATCACAACAACCCCCACGGTAGATTTGCCCACCCCAAACTGGCTCGCGACTGACCGGTAGCTGTCAGGCGTTGCAAGCTTCCAGAGGGCTATGGCCACTCGCTTCTGGACAGTCAGGGCTGGTCGCATCCGGGTGTCATTGCGCTTCAGGGCAGGGGACAGCAACTCACAAAGTTCAAGGAAAGTTCCCTTCCGCATGCGGAAGTTTCGCAGCCACTGTGATTCATCCCAGACCTGCAGCACTATGCGGTCCCACCACTCAGTGCTTGTTTCCCGGGCCCAGAATCGCCGTTTCACAGCATCAACATGACCCATTGCCACCGTGATGTCCTCGGCGCTGGGTCCCCTGCTTTCTGAGAGGTCTGTGCTACTCTCAGACTTCAGGTCATCACCGCGTTGACGTAGCCTCCTCGCCTGACTTTTCTGCATCTGCCTCAGGGCAACCTGTATGATAAGCTGCGAGGCGTTGAGAGCGGCCACAACTGCAGCGATGGTTGCAGTGGGCTCCATGCTCACAGTGCTGTGGCGTCCGCGCTGTCAATGACTTGAAAAGTGCGCGAAATGATTTCCCGCCGGCGCTTTCAGGGAGGGAGGGAGGGCGGGAGTGATGGACGGATGACGACAGTTACCCAAAAGCACCCTGGCCCCTTTTTTTTTTACCCAGAAGGCATTTGCGGCTCCACCCAGAATTCCAATGGGCGGCGGGGACTCCGGGAACTGTGGGATAGCTGCCCTCAGTGCACCGCTTCCAATGTCGACGCTTTCCCCGTTAGTGTGGACTCACAAAGTCGAATTACTGTCCTTAGTGTGGACACACACGTTCGACTTTGCAATATCGATTCCAAATATTCGATTTAAGTAAAATCGAACTACTCTCGTAGTGTAGACAAGGCCTTAGAGGAAGTGCCAGGGGATCTTACCAGGGTTCAGGACCTTGGCTTTACATCTCACTGAGACAGGGCACTGAGAGAGTACTGACCTCACCAAATGAAACACCAGTGCCAATCCCGCAGAACCCACAGGCTTGTCTACATGAGGCTGGCCGGTTTAACAGGTAATTTAAACCAACTTAGTTGAAGCAGTTCAAAAGGCCGGGCAGGCACTCTTGTTTCGGTTTAAATCAGGCTTATTTCAGTTTAGCTTAGAACTGACTTAACTAAGGGCTTGTCTATACTGACAATTTACAGCGCTGCAACTGTCTCGCTCAGGGGTGTGAAAAAACACCCCCGAGCGCAGCACGTTTCAGCGCTGTAAGGCGCCCGTGTAGACAGTGCCCCAGCGCTGGGAGCTGCGCCCCTCATGGAGGTGGTTTGTTTAGAGCAGTGGGAGAGCTCTCTCCCCGTGCTGCGCCGTGACCACACAAGCCACGTTGAAGCGCTGCCAGCGTAGACTAGCCCTAAACCCAAACCAGGTGCTCAAAGCGCAGTAAGTGCCCACACAGCCGTCTCAATTATGGAACTTACTGCATTTTCAGTCACCGTCATGGAGCTAGGACCCAAGTCCCAGGCAAGCCCAGCCCCGGCCCAGCCCTGCTTGACTGGTGAGACACGCCTGGATCTCAGCCCCGGCCGGTCTGACTGAACAAGTGCAGCCTGTTCCAGCAGGTTTGTTCATCCCCGCACTCCCATTCCCACTGGCACATGACCTCTTGCCCCTCCCTCAAGAGCTTGGACCCAGGGGGACTGGAGCAATGTGCGGGGGAGGGGAAGAGTTACTGCACAGATGGGGTTACGCAGCGCCTCACCAGTTCCTGCGTCTCCGAGTGGAAGATGGAGCTGACTCCAATGATGAAGGGTGTGGGAGTGCTGAGCACCTCAAGGAGCTGTGCAGGTAAGATGGGCACGTACGTGAAACTGTAACCAAAGCAGATCGTCACTACAGCCAATCAGGAGCTACGCTGGGCCCAGCGTCTGGCTACACGACCCCGCTGCACCCTGGCCAAGCCAGGCTCCAGAGTCACCCGGACAGTGCAATAGTCCCCCAGGGAAACGATGGCGCCCACATCACACAAGTCATTTCAAACCGGCCTGGTGAAAGTCCTGGGGAAGATAGCCCAAGGAACAACCCTGACCCAAGATGGGACCCACGCTAATAGCCAGTGGATAGTGAGTAGTGGTGTCAGGGCCCTTCTGCCACGGCAGGCACTCTCAACTGTGCGCCTCACAGCTAGGGGGGCTTCTAGGTTTGTAAAGAGACCCGCAGTCATGTTATCTGGCTCTAAAGTTACAGTCAGCCTGTGCCCATGTCCAGTGCTTCCAGCTCGAGGGGAGGAGGGTGTACATGCCAAAGGAATATATTTATATTTAAAATGTAAAGAACCCTTCTCCAGTGGCACTGGCAGCCTGGAACTAGAGCAGGCAGCTAGCAGCGACAATGACACATCTATCTTCACTGCCCTACCCTGGAGGGGTGCAAACAGTGAGCAGCGTAGGAGATGGAACCCTGTCCTGGGCTGGGAAGCGAAGTCAGGTCACTGTCTGAGCCAGTCAACATCTCCCCTTCAGGGTGGGGTGAGCAGGGCGCCCAGCCGTCTCACTAACGAGTGCCCTGTATGCATCACCCTTTCTGGGGGGGGTCACTGGGGGTGGTCAGCTCTGGGGGCTCCTGGAGTCCTGCTGATTTCCTCTACCCCATTCAATCAGGTCACTGGTGGGGTGAGCTGGAGAAGCCTTACAGCAGGGCTCTGGAGGTCTGCACTGCCTGCAGAGTGACTTAGGCATGGAGCGTATCACAGGGGAACCCCAGAGGGCCCAATCCTGTAAGTGCCAAGCCTTTACTGAGTTCAGTGAGAGCTGATCACACTCGGCATCTGCAGCACCTGGGTACCTGAGACACCCCCCTCTCTCACCAGGAGGCCGTGCGGCAGCTGCAATCAGTTCATGCTCACAGCTCCTTGGGCTCGGAGGAAGCAGCTGGCAGGGGCCTTCAGCGCTGAAACTCGCTCCCTCTCTGATAGTCTAGAGCCCAAATTTTGCTCAGGGGGTGCAGAGCTGGGGTTATTCGTGTTATTTTGCTGCTGAGGAATTTAATTATAATAGACGCCTCTAAAGCCATGGACAGGAGCTTTCAGTGCAGCCAGAGAACACGTCTCTGATTTGATTTCACCTGGCCCTCCCCGATAGTGCTTGGCCTACAGTAATCAGCCACACTAGTCATGGGACTTGGACACCATTAGTGCACGGAGCCAGATGGAGGCACGGCACTCTGCAAAGCCGGAGACGGGCTTTGCATGGGACGTCAAGCCCCTTTACTCCAGCCACGTGTCAGGTGGACTCAGCACTCCCTCACCTGTATTTGAGGGGGAACATGAGCGCAAGCAGGGCCCGGCAGGCGTCTGTGAGTCTCTGGTAACTGCTGGAGAGAAACAGGATCTTGTGTTCGGTGAGTGCAGCACAGAAGAGACACAGCACGTTGGTGATCCCTGGGGAGAGAAGGGGCAGAGCATACAGCGCTTGCAGGTGGATTCTTCCCAAGTACAGCACCAGAGTCCTGCTAGAGCCCCACGAGTGCCTGCTCTCTCACCCTACCAAACAGGCTGCCAAGAGTCTCCCCCACATCCCCACCCCTTGTTGCCCCTTCCTCCTGCTGCATGGGGATGGGACTTCCTCTTCCATTCACTGGACAGCAAGTGTGTCAGTCATCTACTAGAAACCTCCTGTCACCTCTGGATCAGTGCTAGGACCTGCTAACTCACGGACCATTTCTGAGCTTAGGGCCAGCCAGACTGCTCTGAAAGTCCCTTGGGGACTCCCCTGGAGCTCTGCACACCCCCTTGTCTGACATCTTTGGCAGCTGATGCAGTGAGAGCAGCTGGAGCACAAATCCCTGCACAGAATGGCCTGCAGCGGCTCAGACCCAGCCTGCCTTCTCCTGCTGCCCCTGCCTACGTGCTCAGTCAGTGCCCATTAACATGGCATCTGAATGGACCCACAGTTTGGGGCCACAACCAGAACCCAACTGCCAGGCTCCCCCTCAGTTCCTGAGAGAAGGAAGGCAGTGTGAGTTGGAGAGATTCGGTCGGATGTGGGGGTGGGGGGGATGGAGCACTGAGCTGATAAGCTGAGGTCAGGAGCATGGCATTGGGGGCAGCACGAGGAATTCACTGCAGAGGGCACTGGCTGACGGTATTCAGCACCTGTCCCTATGAGCAGGTGAGGCCGGGACGGAGTCTCACCGAGCTGCCGGAAGAGCACTGCTACGCTGCAGCTGCTGACGGGGAGAGAGTCATTGATGGGCGTCTGGATCACCTGCCTGTCGCCTGCCCCTAGAGAGATCGTCCTCTGCAAGAAACAGACACACACCAGTCACTGGGATTCAGGCCAAGTAACAGACGAGTGCAGGCATCATGGGGAGCCAGCTCCCACCTACCACCTCAGAGCGGAAGGCCAAACTCCAGAAGCAGCTGGGCTCACCCAGTGATGGACAGGACAGGACGCAGGGGCCAAAGGGACGTCGTCCAGCTTTATACCCTGTGGGGTGGCACAGGGCCGCCCACCATAAGTTACTGCGTCTTTCCCAGCTGCAGTGTGAACATGACTCCGCCCTGCAAGGGGAAGGGCACCCTGCGGTGGGGCCGATATGTAGGTACTGCCTGACTCAGTGCTGCCCCAGTGAGGGAGAGCCACTGGCCAGCTGCAGAGGGGAACCACCCCCAAGACAGCTACGGCTGTACTTAGCACTCAGCCTATTGGATGGAGTTCATTCCACTGGGATATCCTGGGCACGCCCAGAAGCACATGCAGTGTCGCAGCAACTGGGGTAGCCAGTACAGCAGCGCCCGGCCCTGTCACCAGAAACACACAAGCTCTCATTGCAGGTACAGTGTCTTACGCAAGGAAGAGGGGAGCACCAGCTGTCCCAGACTGGTCTGAGGGACGAAGGCTGGATGGATCAGCATAGCCTCCCCCTTTTGCAACCATTTATTTTAAACCTGTATTGAGCTCTTCGCCTGTCCCAGAGCCTGGACTCCCACCCACCCCTGGGCTCCTGGCCTTGGTTCAGAGCCTGTACGATCTCAGGACTTCAGTATTGATCACACTCCCCTAAGGATCTCAGACTCCTCTCCATCTCCCTGCTCAGCTTTCTACAGCAATGCTCACGCACACTAGCGTCACCATTTTTACCTGGCACGCTCCCTCCTGGCCATCGCCCCACCTCAGATGCCCCTTAAAACCTTCACTGGCGCACACAGGGGAGGGAACAGCCCTGGCCCTCAGAGAACTCAACAGGGCTTCTCCCAGAAAACACTTGGGATCTTGTGCATTCGAGAGGCGGTGAGAACGGAGCATACTAACTCTGATGTCACCCAACTGGGTCCCAGGACATGTAACCCCTTCTTCTGTGGCCCATGTGCATGGTCACCTGCATCTCTAACACACACACAGAGCCATGTGGACAACCAGGGGTGCACTGCCTGGGCTGGGGAGACGCATAGTCTCTCCTCCCACTCTCTGTGGGGGATGCTGACCCAGCAGCTGCAGGGGTCGGACATGTGCAGCTTTTGAACATCCAAGGGAGGAGTGTTACAGAGGAGACAGACCCGATGAAAGAAAAGGTGTGCATACCGCTCTTTCGTCCTCCACGTCAGGCTGAGATAGGGACAGACAGAGATAGCACAGTCAGTTAGAAACGCACAACACTGCAGCACAGCCGGACAACAAGGAGAGACATGCACACATCATACCAAAGCCAAAAGTGAACGGGGCCCTGAACCCCCAAAGGAGGGAATGTGCAGACAGACACAGCAAAGCCACATCACAACATGTAGAAAGAGCCCTTCCAGATACAGCAGGGGGGGAGCAAAGTGCAAGAAGGGGTGGTGCCACCTTCAAACTGCCCTAACACCAGCACCCTAGGGTCCGTGAGCACCGAGATGCACCAACTGCTAAGGCCACAGCCCATTCCCAGGAGCACTCTAGGCTCCACCGAGACATATCACTCACTGAGCCTCTGATGCGCGACAATCCTTATCCACCTGCTTGCATAGCTCGCCCATGAGGGAACTTGGCCAAGGTCAGCTGCACCCAGCACACCTGCAGGAGGGCTGCCCCTCTCAACCCTAGACTGTGAGGAGGAACCCGTGGCATGCAGCCTCCTCCTTGCGTGGCTTACAAACAGAACATCCCCTTTCTTCTTTTGTGGGGCCTCAGCATGGCTGATATACAACCTCCAGCCTCACCCCAGGAAGGCCCCTCCATGCCTTGTGCGTGCTTCTAGGCTAACCAGGGAGGAAGCCCCAAGCGCAATGGCTTGGAGACTATGAAGGTGGCACTTCTGCATTACAGACATTCTGGGGATGCCTACAGAGAAAGGTCTCACAGGCTGCACCCCCTTCTTCAGACAGTGCCACAGTGCCCCAGGGGGGGCCATATCTGGTGCTTCTAGGTACCAAGGTCCCTCGGCTTGACTACCTCTGAGCAGATCAGAGACCCTGTAGGAACTTGGGCACACTGCAACTCAAGGATCCCCATGGCCTCTGGGGGCTCACTACTTTGCACTGTGGGTGCAGGGCAAGAGGCTGCAGCCAACCCAGAGGGATCCTAGGGAGGAGGCTTGGCGATTTCATGCTGAGCACACCGCAGCTCCGGAAAGCAGCTCGCAGCGTGCAGCTCAACCCCTGCAGGAGTGAAGCGCTGTGTCCAGCCTGAGCTGCCAGATGTCAGCGCAGCATGAGAGTCTAAGTTCCCCTGAGCCAATGGCTTATCGAGCTGAGGCAGTTAAGGCACATCCGTTTCCTAGCCAGCAGTAGACAAGGGAGTGATGTGGCCAGCGTCACATCCGACCGCCTTTGATTGCCCTAACCTGGGTGAACTGGAGGTGGCCTTTCTGTGAGACACTGAGCGAGACTCAAACCCACGACCTTCAGGATCGTAGTCAAGAACCTTAACCATGCAGACACCCCACCTCATGAGAGCCCAGGGCTAAAACTGCCGCCTCCTAACCCTCCCTGCCAGGATTCCAGATCCAACTGGGCCATATCCACCCCCGCTGAGAAGCTCTGTCATCACCCCTTGGCAGACTGCCAGAGAACAAGCATGAGACCAGATTCCCACATGAGACTGTTTGAAGAGGGGGTTCCAGGCCTTCCCCACAGCAAACGTTAGCCCCATTCAGGGTGGTCTCAGCTCTTACCAATGGACTGTGGCTGCTAGGCTCTGAAGCAGCTCTGTATGACAGACGGGGCGAATGGAGAAACAGAATCTGCTGGCTGCATGCATGCCCAGTGGGCATGGCAACTGTTCTCACGGACAGATTCGTCCGTGTGGGAGGTCAGGTTAACTGATGCCCAAGCCATGCTGTGCTTTCAGGTGACACTCTACAAAGGGGCACCACAAAGATGGGACTCTCCAACCACGGCCAATTTCCACCCTTCGCTAAGCCAGTATTAGACACCCTACCTAATCCATGAGCCAAGCTGCCCTCGGACCCTGGGAGGAGCCAGAGGCAGCTCCAGATGGTTTGCTGCAGTTCCATCCCTAGTACATGGGAAGCCACTGTCTGCACGAGCCACTTGACCGCCTGCAGTGCAGCTGTAGCCTTCTCCTGCCTCTTCTGAGCGCATTGTCCCCCAACCCGCTTCACAGCTGATCCCAGGAAACCAGCGTCCAGTGGTACTGCCCGCAATTCCCATCGCACCCTGGAGCAGAGCAGCGATGGAAACATCCCCCATCCACATATCCAGGCCTGGATGAGCTGCTGCCATTTCACACACTGGGAGGGCAAGGCACGTTCGAGAGGGAACAGAAATGAGCAGGTACCAACCTGAGCTCCCCCTGTAATGGGGATGGTGCATGTCAAGAGGTTTCCAATGACGTTCTCCAGCGATGCACTCAGCCCGTCCACGTAGATGGTGTAAATCAAACCCAGGCTGTTCTGGAGGAGCAAACAGAGCAAAGAGGTGTGTCCATGGCAAGAAGCAGACAAGCCACTTGAGCCCAGCATGGGAGGCCGCTCATTTGAAACACAGGTACTGGCTGGGGCTCCCACGGAGCTAACCATTGCACGCCCAGCACTTGCTCATGCAGACTGCGTGTCCAGGCCCAGCCGGGGCTTGGAGCCTGTCTGCTGCAAACGCTTCAGAGTGACATTCGCAATCCTTGTCGCCAACAAGGGATTGTGTATTTATTGCACAAGTTCTTTACAAATCAGTGAGACAGTCCCTGTCCAAGGGGTGCAATCTCAGGCACAGGCAGCAGAACAGGCCGCAGCTTGACGCTACTGGTTTCCCAGTGGCACACCGCTGACCTCCAGCACCACCAACAGTGCACTTCAATCTGCAGCTTTGCTTCAGTCAGCACTGGGGGAGAAGAAAATCCAAGCGTCATCCAGGCGGAGGACAGCCCTAGTGCCAGAGTTCCAGAGCCCCTGCACCTAGCCCGACCACTCTGCAGGTTTGCATCAAAAGTCTCATCAAAAGACAGCACTGTCTAGTGGTCAGAGCTGTGGGCGGTTCTAACTTTCAGGAGATGCATCTGGGACCCAGCGCACATCTATCTTCAGCTAAGACTCTTGGTTTAGTTAGTGCATGAGCAGCCTGACCCACTCAGGACAGGAGCGAATGTCCCAGCCCAGCATGAGGCTAACTCACTGGGATGGACAGATCTAGACTACATGCTGTGATAAGACCTCGCAACTACTACCTAACCAAAGTGGAGAGCGAGCAAGGGCAGCCTGAGGGAGAACTGGCTTGTGCTGTGAAAGCAATAGGCTCCACGGGACACTTACACCATCCTAGGTGCATGTCCTTGGTCATCAGACCCTAACCAAAGGGGGAAACTGATGTAAGCCCAAGCCCCAACAGGGGAAGAGTCAGGCGCTCTCGCTGCTTATCTGCTCCCAGGAATTAATAAGCCAGAGAGCTCAAGTGACTGAGCAATATCATCACATAGCCAAATGAACCGTGCAAACACTGCTCATGTTCCCAACAAAAACAGCCCAGGCGTATGGAGGGAAGCCCTGGCCAGACGGCAGGGCAATCAGGTGTGCTGAGGCTGAGAAGTGCTCAAGCTGCCTCAGTGCAGCCTCCAGTGAGGCCCCCAGAATTCGCTCCACACGCCGCACAGGCAACGGCACTGTGTGACCTTAGCTGCTCTTCAATTCCATTTGGTTATTTACCACCCGAAGATGGGCACCACAGGACCCTTCCCCCACCACCTGGGGCTGGGAGCTTCCTTTCCACAGCCCTTCCCATCCCTGCTGGGTCAGGGGGCGACCCTCAAATTCCAATCTCCAGCCCAAGCTGCTCCCTGACCCCCCGACCTATCACGGCTACAGTAAGGTCAAGTCTCTGTTCCACACTTCTACCAGCAGGTCTTGTGCACTGCAAGAGAATGACATTTCATGTCCCTTGCATTTTTTCAGGGCCCTTCAATAGGGATTCACCTTGCCAAAACCTGAATGATCCCAGGAAACACTATGCAAGTCCTAAGCAGCACCATCCCAGAGTCTCCACCAGCTGGATAAAGCATTAACTTCAGAGTCCCAGCTGGTCACGTGAGCAGTGCCTACATCCTCAAATAGTTTCTTCTGTGTCCTTTCACACGTCTGTCACACAACACCCCTGAAAGGCTGCAGCCCGGCATAAGGGGACAAAGGACTGGAACAGATGCTGTTGACAAGTTCCCTGCATGGGGAGATACACTCGAGGTACCATCTCCTGCATCGATCTCTGCCTAGCTTTTATGTTGGGCTCACCAGGTTACCTGATTACCCAGATGTCTTGTTCACAGGAAGGTTACAATGCCCTGCCCCACAGCCCCACAAAGAACTCTCCCAGCATGGCAAGCGCTCACCCCTGGGACCAATACCTGCAGAGGGACAGGGCCATTGTAGCCTGGGGTTCCCTGACTGGCTAATGGTGATCTCAGCCTCCCACCTAGAGGAATCAGGAAAAACAAAGAGCCCTGGAGAACTTGACACTTAGAGAACATCTGCTCTGGAGCACGAAAGACATTGCAGACTCTGTCTCTGTGGCTTCTTGCTCAGGTCTGCCGGTTTCTCATCCTGGCAGCTGTTCAGACAGCTCTGCCAGCTAAGCCCCCAAGGTGCTTCCCCCTTTGGGACATGCAGCGCAGCACACCATTCTTACTGTTCAGAAAACTCCAAGCTTCTGTGCCACTCAGGAACCCTGGACATCACCATCGCCAAGGGAGGGCCCAACCAGTAAAATAGGGAATGCATTTCTGGACAGGTACAGCACCAAGACTGCAGGTCAGAGGAAGGGCTAATTGGACCAACCCCAGAAATGTTATAACCCCCACAAAAACCACAGTAGGTCTTACTGCTATCGGGTGGGACAGACCCACTGACCTGGGGAATGACAGCAGCCAATCCAAGCACACAGCTCAAACTGCAGCCACCATGCTAAGGCATCATGCCAGGATGACCGAAGTGTGGCAGGTCTCTGGTTTGAGGAGACCGCATGTCCCAGTATGCAATGCTCTATTTCAGTCTAAGCACCTGGCTACACCAGGTACCAGGGCTGGCAGTCTCCATAGATGCACCTTCCCACTGAAGATGAGAACAGTCAGTAGTCTCTCGGCCATTTACCAATGTGTCTCGAGGGGGCATACTGACAGACTGCATGTGAGCACCGCTTCACAGCCAGCACACCCACGGTCCCCCTCTCACAGTACAAGGGCAAGGCTCTGTTGACTTCAACATGCTCTTTGCATTTGGACGAAGAGCTGAAGAAGAGAATGGCAAGAGGGGTCAGACAGTCCATCCAGCCACAAGGATACCGCGCCTGCCTTGGCAAGCGAGGTGCTGCTGACACTTAGATCATACCCACCCAAGCTGAGTTTTGCAAACAAGCCAGGCTGTAACTTGCACCTTTCCAAGCCTTTTACAGCCTCCTAACAGAGCAAGCATGAAGAATATAAAGATGGGAAATAAAGACTCCACCAGGAACATTTTGTGCTTAGCATTTTACTGAGAGGCAGGGCAAGCCTGCCAGCTGCCCCGCCCAGGCAGGTCCTCACCTTGCAGCTCCACAGCCTGACAGCTTGGGGAAGGATCGGAATAAGCCACACACATGGCCCTGAGTAACTGCTGGACATGAGCAGAAGGTCAGAGCAGGCACCATAGCAGTAAATCCCGCAGGGCGCTGCTGCTACTGCTGCTCTCTCTTATATGCCCCAATTCTCAGAAGCAGAAGAGTTGGCTGACAGTGGTTCCGAGGGCCAAGGAATTAATGCCAGGGAAAGTCCCCAGAGAATCCAGACACCACCCTCTCCTCCCCAAATGCAGCACTGCACCTGTCCCTTACCCGGAAAACCTCAGTATGGTCCAGTCGGGACACTAGCACCAAACTCTTCGGGGCAAAGAGCTGCGCAGGCTGGACGAGGGATGACGACTCCTCTTCCTCCTCCTCACCATTCCTTGAGTGGCTCTGAGACTGGGGAGAGACAGATCAGACACACTGCAGGGACTTGAGAGGGGACAGACACCCCCCGCCCCACCACCACCTCAGACAACTACACCACCATGTGAGGCAAGTACTACAGGGGATCGCGGCCCTCCTCTGACAAAGGAGTGCTGGGTACAACCAACCTGGGCAATGGGCAACCACAATTCTCATAAGGAGCTTTCGCTCACAGCTGCTTACCCAGCAACACCCCCTGCCCCCAACACTTTCACAGGCAGCATGCCCTCCTCCCCCCGCAGGGAGCATTACCTGGGCACTCTCGACAGCCTCCCAGAAAGTGAAGCAGGCGCAGTAATGCCGCTCGGAGCTGATGTCCGTCAGCACAGCAACGAAGAAGGAGGGGGGATTCCGCTCGGTGAAGAGCTGCCAACCGCTCGGCTGACAAAACTGCAAGAGGCGAAGGTGAGAACACACTGGTCAGCTGGAGGCGACTTGTCCGGCCTGTTCGGGGGCAGGCGGATGCAGGCTGACCCATTTGCTCTTCCCCCAGTCCCTCCCCCACACACACACACATCACTTATGCAGCATGTCGAGAGCTCCTGGAGGGGCTGTACATGAAGGGACGA
Source organism: Trachemys scripta elegans (assembly GCF_013100865.1). Classification (NCBI taxonomy): domain Eukaryota; kingdom Metazoa; phylum Chordata; order Testudines; family Emydidae; genus Trachemys; species Trachemys scripta. The sequence continues at coordinate 367,392 of NC_048298.1, read as the reverse complement.
AGCTCCTCAGGGCAGGCAGCTTGGCCTCTTACCTAACATGCCAAGTACTTGGTGGGATTCAGACAGACAAGCGTGGCTCAGTTAGAGTTGCCAGCGGGCAGCAGTGGCCAGCATTCATGACAGAGCCCCTTTCCATATACACACAGAGCACCGAGCAGCATAACCATCTTCCAAAAAACACAAAGAAACCCACCCTGGAGAAGCCCTCAGGGCAACTGTTAGAAGGCAGGCAACAGAAGAGGACGCCCAGGATAACAGGCTGAGCAAAAGCTGTTCCCATTCAGGCCAAGGGGCCTCCCCTACTGTCTCAGAAAAGCTGCACGATCTCGCTTGGCCAGACTGGCAGAAGAGAGCTGTGCTGAGAGCCTGACATCTAGGAGGCGGGGCTGCCTTTCACAGGCACACGGGTTTGCCCTGAGCTGAACCTGGCTGTGGAGTCTAAACTAAAGCAGAGAGTCAGTTGGATCCATTTAATCAGTGTCCTGGGCAGCTGCATGCGGACGAGGCCCAGGCAGCGGACGTTGCTGCACGGCAAGTTCCTGGAGGTGGGGCCTGTTACCTATTTGGCACTATACCGTACAGGCTGCACGGCACACTGATAAATGAATAGTGGATCCAATAGAGGGCACTCCTCCCTCTGAATCAGCATCCCAGCCTGGTGCTGCTTGAAATGCCGCATTTCAGATGAGGTTGTGAGCTCGGAGATCCCAGGGGACTTGCCACAAGAGTTACCCCTGGGGTCCCAGCCCAACTCCAAGGGGGGGGAATTCCAGCCTTCTGGCTGAGAATTCCCCATGCGGTTTTCATTGATATAGGGCTTTTCTCACTTCCTCCCCTAAACAACGGTGTAGTGTTGCTGTGCGCTGTCCAGTTACCACAGCTTGTGGGGACTTTTTAAAAACTACGTTCCTCTGAATGTGGAACAGAGCAGCTTAGCACCACCCACTCCTTCCAGCCACCATCACCCCTTCTGCCAGAGACCGGGGAAAATAATAGGCTGATGCTGAGAGATGGCAAGCTCCGGTAAAACGATGTGGATTCCTGTTCCAGACCAAAGCCGGCTGACCTGATCAACAGGGAGGTTCAATCAGGAAGCTACTGGATCACCAGGGCTAGAGAAATTTGGTCAGCCCTGAAGCACTCCCTAGTCTATACCCTCTCCAAAGCTACCAGCCCTGTTAATCCACCTCTTCCCCCCAGGTATTTTTAAGGCACCCATCACAGTGGTACATAGGTGACGACTGCAATGGGCATCAAACACATTTCCAGGTGTCCAGATATTACAGTGATGAGGGCACGAGGGACAGAAACCCTGCAGAGTTCTTTGCTGGGGCTGAGGCTGGAATCCTTTGCTTCTCCAGGCCCCTCACTCCTGCATTCCAGAGTGTGTCATTTCCTCCATCACACCCTTCCTGCCACTGCCCCAGGTCATGCTGCCTCTGACCTAGCTGCCCTACCAATTGGCAGCAGTGAGATATGCCCCAATGGAGTTATCAAACTAGTTATCAGATTCCTTTCCTTATGGAGCTTGGCTCTGAACCCTCCAGAGAGGTTTGTGGTGGGACTTGCCTCGCTGAACCGCCTAGCCCAGGAATTGTCCCACGTGGCTCTTGAATCCTGCTCAGCGGCAGCAAAAAAGAGCAAATCCAACAAAGGAGACTGCACCATGCTTTATACTCTGCCCCAGGTGTCCCATGGACCACCACAAAGACTCTGTGCAGCAGGAGGGAGAATTTGCATCCTGCAATGGGAGCTGCCAAGCCTCAGGAACGCTGAAGGGCAGAGCACTCCCGCACCCTGGTAAGAGGCGGTTGAGCTCCAAGGACCCACCTACTCCATGCAGTGCATTAATCCCAATCTGTGGCTGAGCAGTACTGGGCTGCAGGGTGAGGACAAGTTACCTTCTGTGCAGTGCAGGAGCACTGCCTGAGCCAGAGATCCCAGTGCTGGCCAGGACTCACAGTCCATTTGATTTCCTGGGCCCATATCCCATAGAACTACCCTCAGCGGGAGCAACACACTCCTCATTTAAGGGCGGGTCCCCACCGTGTAACGCTGCACCTTCCACTGGGGGCCCAATGCGCTACACAAACATCTCCTGGGAACCACGGAAACACGGACACAGGCAGCTAAATCACGTTTTATCTCTTTATCAGCATCTTCCAGCCTGTCAAAGGTCCTGAGATAAGGAGACATCCCTCAGGCAGACAGCGGCTAATCAGGACTCAGGAATCAGAATCAGCTCCCAGACAGCTCCACACTGAGCTGGATACAAGCTGCTCCCTTCCCTGGAGCTCAGTGTGCTGTCTCAGTGGCCTGCGGGACTGAGCTCATGACTGACCGATTCTTCTGAGACTGTCCCCTCTAGTGAGAAATTCAGCGAGGTCACAGCGTCTCCGTTACTGGACACAGGCTCAGCTCTGCTCTCCCTAGGTCAGCACAAGCTGTCTCCCCAACACCTGCCCTCTGTGCCAAGGGATCTTTGACCTATTTCAAAGACAAGCACTGTAGCCTGCAATGGCCTGCAGTGTGCAAACATCATTAAAAGGGATTAGTGGAACAATGGCATCAAAAGGAGTCCTCTATATAAATACACCCCAGGCTATTTCCATGGTGTTGAAGTCACACTCAAGCCAAGGCAAGGCAGCCAGGTTATGTAAACCCAGTTCTCTCTCCAGGAGCTGGAGGTCAGCAGGTGCAATCAAGGCTTAGATCGACCTCACAGCAGCAGAATGCCTTCAGAATTCAGTCCCCAATGCATGACACGCACCAAGGGCATGACAGGCCAGCTGAGACGCATCAAGGGCACGCCAGGCCAGTTTCCAGCTGGGAGCTCCTCCTGAAACCACTAGGAGGAGAGAAGCTAGATTCCTGGATATAGCATCTGGTCTGCACACAAGTCTCTGTCTCAAACGAGCAGCAGATACACTCCCACCCTTCAGGCCTGGAGTTGGGAGACTACGATCAGTGTCACTGGCAGCCCAACATAAGTGAGGCTACCCAGCTTACTAACCCAAACACAAGGCAACACAAAGTAGCCATGTGTTTATAAAACCCCTTGTTCATGGAAGATGTAACATCAAGACACTCCGCCCTCTGCTGGTGCTCACCAGCTAAACAGGGTCAGGCAAGGTCAGTCCATGCATGGGACATCTCCAAAGAACGCTGGCCCTACGTGCTGCAAATGGCGATTCAGTAGGGGGGCCCCACCTACTAGCGACCCTGTGAGTCAAGACGTCAATTGCTGCCCCTGTATGAGCACCAAAGAGCCCATTAATGTTAGAGGTGCTGTATCTACGGTGACACACCAAAGCAGAAGCCTTCACCACTCAGGGTTACAACAGATCCTCCAGGAATCCTGAAGAGCCAGGCATTAGGCGGAGTGTCCTAGCTATATTCAAGTCAGGGTGGAATTACACTGCAGTTTAAGCAGATGTGGCATTCTCCATATCCTGTCCTGATGCGCTGTGTAGAATTGCTGTGAGCTGTCAAATGCAGGTCATGTTCCAACCCAAAGATGGTTGAGCAGTGATCTTATACAGGAGTCGGGAGATCAGTTTGGTTTAGGGTAACCAGACAGCAAGTGTGAAAAATCGGGACGGGGGTGGGAGTTCATAGGAGCCTATATAAGAAAAAGCCCCAAATATTGGGACTGTCCCTATAAAATCGGGACATCTGGTCACCCTAGTTTGGTTTGTTAGGTGTGCTAGCATTGCTCTGCATGAAAAGTCGTTACCTTCTCTCCTTATAACCCAAGTCACTGCTGCTGGCTGCCAAGGGAGAGAGAGAGCAAGAGATGAGCAATCTCAGCTCCAGGGAGAGCCAGATAAGAGGAATGGAGTTCCCTGTAGATAAGAGTCCTCTACATAGCCCTAATCCTTGTGTCTCCAGGGGTTGCCAAGACCCGAGCTCTGCACAGACTGCACCTCTCCGCAGCAGCCTCTCCCCTCAAAAGTCACTTCTGCTACACCTAGGGGAAAAGAATTCTGGTTTCTATGTCCACGAGGAGGTGGGGCTGAGAGCTGGGCTGCAAAGAGCCTGACTACAACATCAGGAGCCAGCTTTCAGAGGTGACTTGATTACAGGGTAGAAGTACCTTCACAGGGAGACAATACCGGGTACCAGAGGGCTCTTTGATCTAGAGGAGACAGGCAGAACAAGAACCAATGGCTGGTAGCTGAAGCCAGACAAATTCAAATTGGAAATAAGGCCCCCTTTTTTTTTTAAACAGTGGAGGTGATTAACCACTGGAATAAGATACCCAGGGAAGCGATGGATTGTCCATCTCTTCGTGTCTTCCAATCCACAATGGCTGCCTTTCTGGAAAATATGCTTTAGTCAAACAAGTTATTGGGCTCAGTACAGGGGTAACTGGGTAAAATGTAATGGCCCGTGACACAGGCGGTCAGACTAGATGATCTAATGCTCCATTCTGGCCTTAAACTCTATGAATCTATCAACCAAATTCATCATCTCATCAAAAACAGTATCAGGTTTGTCTGACAAATCCTATTTTCCATAAAGCCATGCTGTCTGACATTAATTATGTACCTACCCTGTAATTATTTACTGACTGCATCCTGTATCAGCATTGCCATGAGTCTGCCTGGGATCGATGGCTCACAACCCGGGTCATCCTGTTTACCTTTTCATAGAATCATAGAATATCAGAGTTGGAAGGGACCTCAAGAGGTCATCTAGTCCAACCCCCTGCTCAAAGCAGGACCAATTCCCAGCTAAATCATCCCAGCCAGGGCTTTGTCAAGCCGGGCCTTAAAAACCTCCAAGGAAGGAGACTCCACCACCTCCCTAGGTAACGCATTCCAGTGTTTCACCACCCTCCTAGTGAAATAGTTTTTCCTGATATCCAACCTGGACCTCCCCCACTGCAACTTGAGACCATTGCTCCTTGTTCTGTCATCTGCCATCACTGAGAACAGCCGAGCTCCATCCTCTTTGGAACCCCCCTTCAGGTAGTTGAAGGCTGCTATCAAATCCCCCCTCATTCTTCTCTTCTGGAGACTAAACAATCCCAGTTCTCTCAGCCTCTCCTCATAAGTCATGTGCTCCAGACCCCTAATCATTTTTGTTGCCCTCCGCTGGACTCTTTCCAATTTTTCCACATCCTTCTTGTAGTGTGGGGCCCAAAACTGGACACAGTATTCCAGATGAGGCCTCACCAATGTCGAATAAAGGGGAACGATCACATTCCTCGATCTGCTGGCAATGCCCCTACTTATACAGCCCAAAATGCCGTTAGCCTTCTTGGCAACAAGAGCACACTGTTGACTCATATCCAGCTTCTCGTCCACTGTGACCCCTAGGTCCTTTTATACCTTTTATACCTTTTATATATGGGGACACTAGCAAAGGCCAAGCTCTTCAAATGCCTGCATTAGTATGCAGGGAAGACAGCTGGACAGAAATGGCTGCTACAGGGGGACAATGACAGCCTAGAAAGCTCACACCTACAGAAACTGCCTGCTCCATCCCTTATCAGAGCCAGGCTGCGATGCCACACTCCTGCACACCCAGTGAAACAATAAGCTAAGGGCTCTGTGGGCGTGTAACAGCACCTGAGTGCAACTGAGGCTAGCCAATCTGGATCCCGCTAGTACACCAAGGTTGTCCGTCCAGCAGCAGAGATGAACTAGGGAAAGAAATCTAAAGGGCAGGATGAAGGTCGCCTACAAGACTGGACTCAGAGAAGGAGAAGCTTTCTAGGAGACTGACAATAGAGATTTTACTTCAGCCAGGAGACCCCGTTATTGTCCCGTCTAAATCCATCAGCGCGAGACAAGGCCTCCAGACCCTGCATCGTCTCCAAAAAACAGCCCTCGCCCTTGCCAAGATTCAGGAAGTGGATGGGCTCTGATACAAGGGCCCCTCCTCTGAGTTCTGCTGGGATTCAGGGAGCACTGGGCATAAAAGAACCCTTTTATGCCCTTCAGGACTCAAGGAATGAATGACGCCTGATGCTGCAGACAGGCAATTAACAGGTTCTTGGAAAGCAGATAAGGACTCTATGGGTACATCTACACTACAGCGGGGAGTCGATTTAAGATACGCAAATTCAGCTACGTGAATAGCGTAGCTGAATTTGACGTATTACAGCCGACTTACCCCGTTGTGAGGACGGCGGCAAAATCGACTTCTGCCGCTTTTTGTCGGCGGCGCTTACTACCACCTCCACTGGTGGAGTTAGAGCGCCGATTCGGGGATCGATTGTCGCGTCCCAACGGGACGCGATAATCGATCCCCGAGAGGTCGATTTCTACCCGCCGATTCAGGCGGGTAGTATAGACCAGGCCTATTATTCCCCCTCTCTAACAACAACAGAGAAGCCCAATACTACTCACGGGGGCCCTGCCAGGAGAGGGGATCTGCTCAGCCATGAAACACGAGGCCGGGGAAGCGGGGGAGAATGTTAAAGCCAGCACCCTTCTCTCTCACACCCCAGCAACCCTTTATTCACCACTGTCTTATAATTAGGATATGTTTTGTACAAAGTATGCCTTCTGAGGCATCATTCTAAAAGTCCTGATTTGCTAGACCAGGGGTCGGCAACCTTTCAGAAGTGGTGTGCAGAGTCTTCATTTATTCACTCTAATTTAAGGTTTCGCGTGCCGGTAATACATTTTAAAGTTTTTAGAAGGTCTCTTTCTAAAAGTCTATATTATATAACTAAACTATTGTACATAAAGTAAACAAAGTTTTCAAAATGTTTAAGAAGCGTCATTTAAAATTAAATTAAAATGCTGATCTTACGCCACCAGCCTGCTCAGCTTGCTGCCAGCCTGGGGTTCTGTTCACCTAGGCCGGCAGCGGGCTGATCAGGGCCTGTGGCCGGGACCCCAGACCTGGGGGGGGGGATGTGTGTTTCAGGGGTCAGGGCAGAGGGCTGGGGTGTGTGTGTGTGTGTGGGGGTGTTCAGAGATCAGGGCAGAGGGCTGGGGGGGTGCAGGGCAGAAGGCTGGGTGAGTGTGGGGGTATGGGGGGTTCAAGGCAGAGGGCTGGAGGGTGTGGGGGTGCAGGGCAGAAGGTTGGGTGTGTGTTGGGGTGTGGGGGTTCAGGGCAGACGGCTGAGAGTATGGGGGTGCAGGGCAGAGGGATGGGGTTGTGGGGGGATTCAGGGCAGAGGGCTGGGTGTGTGTTGGGGGTTCAGGGCAGAGGGCTGGAAGGTGTGTTGGGGGTTCAGGGCAGAGGGAATGGGTGTGTGTTGGGGGTTCAGGGCAGAGGGCTGGAGGGTGTGGGGGTGCAGGGCAGAAGGCTGGGTGTGTGTTGGGGTGGGGGGGGTGCAGGGCGGGGGGCGGAGGGTGTGGGGGTGAAGGGCAGAAGGCTGGGTGTGTGTTGGGGTGGGGGGGTTCAGGGCAGAGGGCTGGGGTGCTCGGCTCGTGGGGGTGCTCCCAGCCCCCTGCCCTGAGCGGCTCATGGCAGAGGTCTGGAAGGGATATGCTCTGTTCCACCCCCTTCCCCCAGGCTCTGTCCCTACCTCTCTCTGCCTCCTCTACAGAGCTGTGTGCACGCTGCCGCTCTTCCCCCTCCCCCTCGCTAGGGCCATCAGCTGATTGGCTCAGGGAAGGAGAGGGGCAGGAAAGCACACGCTGGGGGAAGAAGTGGGGGAGAGGGGAAGCTTCGCTGTCGCAGAACCAAGCTTCTGCCTCCTGCCCCCGCAGGGGAGAGCGGTGGGAGGGGGGGCTGAGGGCCGGGACTGCGGCAGGGAGCTGCGTGCCACTCAAAATCGGCTTGCGTGCCGTGTTTGGCCGTAGGTTGCCGACCCCTGTGCTAGACATTAATATCTCATTGGATTGTATGTGCTATCATCGTATGTGAAGTTCGGCTACATACAGTAACTCCTCACTTAATGTTGTAGTTATATTCCGAAACTATGTTAAGTGACTCCAATTTCCCCATAAGAATTAATGTAAATGAGGGGATTAGGTTCCAGGGAAATTTTTTTCACCAGACAAATATATATATACACACACACACACACACACACACACAGAGTAGAAGTTTTAAACAAACAATTGAATACTGTATACAGCAATGATGATTGTGAAGCTTGGTTGAGGTGGTGGAGTCAGAGAGTGGAAGAGGGTGGGATATTTCCCAGAGAATGCCTTACTGCTAAATAATGAACTAGAACTCAGCTGAGCCCTCAAGGGTTAACACATTATTGTTAATGTAGCCTCACACTCTATAAGGCAGCAGGAATGGAGGGAGGGAGGGGAGACAGCATGTCAGACAGAGACAGAGACACGCGCCCTGTGTGTGCGAGAGAGATGCGCATTGCCCCTTTAAGTACGCTGAACTACTCTAAGTAGATTGCCTTTTTAAGTAGACCAGGAAGTTGAGACAGTAGCTGCTGCCAGCACACTCCCTCCGTCCTAAGCCCTGTCATGTCCCCCCAGCTCTATATGGAGATGGGCTAAGCAGGGGGGAGAGGGACACCCCGATATTAGCTCTCCTCCCCTGCCTCCTCCCCCCTCCCCCAGCAAGCAGGAGGCTCCCGGGAGAAGCTCCAAGTCAGAGGGCAGGAGCAGCACATGGCAGTGGGGGGAGGGACAGCTGAACTGCAAGCAATTGATAGCCTGTTGGGCAGCTGCCGCACAGGGAACTTAGGGGAGCGGGGCGCTGCTGATCCACCCTGGTTCCAAGCCCCCACCAGCCAGCTCCAACGGGCTGCTCATTCTGCAAGCAGTGGACAAAGCAGGCAGCTGCCAAACAATGTTATAAGGGCCACATCAGCCACACCATCAGGGGCTCATTCACCTGCACATCCACTAATGTCATATATGCCATCATGTGCCAGCAATGCCCTTCTGCCATGTACATTGGCCAAACCGGACAGTCCCTCCGCAAAAGAATAAATGGACACAAATCGGACATCAGGAATGGTAACATACACAAGCCAGTAAGTGAACACTTCAATCTCCCTGGTCATTCTATCACAGATTTAAAAGTCACTGTCATTGAACAAAAAAACTTCAGAAACAGACTTCAAAGAGAAACAGCAGAACTAAAATTCATTTGCAAATTCAACACCATTAATCTGGGCTTGAATAGGGATTGGGAGTGGCTGGCTCACTACAGAAGCAGCTTTTCCTCTCCTGGAATTGACACCTCCTCATCTATTATTGGGAGTGGACTACATCCACCCTGATTGAATTGGCCTTGTCAACACTGGTTCGCCACTTGTGAAGTAACTCCCTGCTCTCCATGTGTTTGTATATAATGCCTGCATCTGTAGCTTTCACTCTATGCATCCGAAGAAGTGAGGTTTTTACTCACGAAAGCTTATGCCCAAATAAATCTGTTAGTCTTTAAGGTGCCACCAGACTCTTTAATGTTATAAGGGAGCATTTTGCAAATTGAAACGAGCATGTTCTCTAACTGATCAGCAACGTAACAACAAAACAACGTTAACCAAGGCGACTTTTAGTGAAGAGTTACTGTATGTGCTACTGAAACATGCTGTGAGGTTGAGAATACCCACAAGCCACCTTTCAGGCACAATGTTAGTGACTTATTGAGGAAATGCACACAAGCACAAGGGTTACCCTAGGAACTGTGTGCAATAGAAACCTCTCAGAGATAGCAGTACATAATAGGAACTGTTTGACCCAGGTCACAGCAAAGGAGGTTTCCAGCAAGTTGGAAGAAGATATAAAAGGATAACATAACCCGGGGGCGGAGCTACTCAGGCAGAGCAGGGCTTTAAAAAGCCCGCTCCTAAACGCCCAGAGGAGCTAGCGAACAGGAGCGGCTAACAGGGGAGTTTGGCGAGGAAGTTTACAGGGGTAGTGTGAGCAGGGGCTAGATACACCTAACATTCTTTGCACTTAAAGGTCAAAACACTGCTTGATAAAAACAAAGCACCAACAAGGGAACAAGCTTTGGGAGTAAATAAATAAACAAACAAATAAATGGAGATATCCCATCTCCTAGAACTGGAAGGGACCTTGAAAGGTCATCGAGTCCAGCCCCCTGCCTTCACTAGCAGGAATGGCTCCACCTAAACCAAAACAGAACCAGACTGCTGGCGCTTAAAATTAAAAAGGTCGTAGAACAGTTTTTAAACTAAGGGCTGGGGGAAAGCCAACAGGTGCAGAGGAGCATGTGGTTCGGACATCCCTTAGGGGAGGATCTATAACTGGAGATTCCCTATGTCCTAATAAGGAGGAGAGGATGGAAAATGATAAAATACAGGGAGGATCTGATGAGAAACAGTCAAATGAAAAAAAGTCCCATTCAATTACATCATGCAACAGCGGACAGCCAAAAAATGACAAGTTTTTAAAATGCTTATATACCAAAGCTAGATATCTAAATAATAAGATGGGTGAACTAGAGTGCCTAGTATTAAATGAGGATATTGATACAATAGGCATCATGGAAACCTGGTGGAATGAGGATAATCAATGGGACATAGTAATACCAGGGTACAAAATATATTGGAAGGACAAAACAGGTCATGCTGGTGGGGGAATGGCACTATATGTGAAAGAAAGTGTAGAATCAAATGAAGTAAAAACCTTAAATGAAATAAATTGTACTACAGAATCTCTATGGAATCTTCCATGCTTGGAAAATAAGAATATAGCAGAAGGGACTATTCTGAAAAGGTTCAGAAAAGGGCAACAAAAATTATTAGGGGTATAGAACAGCTTCCATATGAGGAGAGATTAATAAGATTGGGACTTTTTAGCTTGGAAAAGAGGTGACTAAGGGGGGATATGCTGGAGGTCTATAAAATCATGAGTGGTACAGAGAAAGTAAATAAGGAAGTGTTATTTACTCCTTCTCATAATACAAGAACAAGGGGCCACCAAATGAAATTAATAGGTAGCAGGTTTAAAACAAACAAAGTATTTTTTCATGCCACTCACTGTCAACCTCTGGGAACTCCTTGCCAGATGGTGTTGTGAAGGCCAGTACTATACCGGGGTTCAAAAGGGAACTAGATAGATTCTTGGAAGATAGCCATCAATGGCTATTAGCCAGGATGGGCAGGAATGGTGTCCCTAGCCTCTGTTTGCCAGAAGCTGGAACTGGGTGACGGCACGGATCAACTTGATGATAACCTGTCTGTTCATTCCCTCTGGGGCACTTGGCATTGGCCACTGTTGGAAGACAGGATACTGGGCTTGATGGACCTTTGGTCTGACCCAGTATAGCTGTTCTTATGACATCATGAGGGGACCTGCCTCTCCCTACAAAACACACCTGAAAGTACCGGAGGAAAAGGACTGAACGGGGGGAGAGGGAAAGAGAGGAGGGAGAGAGTGCTGGTTCCAGGTTAAAGGGATTTCCAGCCTGTGTATGGAAACTTGGTGGACTGCTTGTATCATCAATCAGGGTGAGACATTACTGATTCAGATCCTATCTAATATTGTAGGCTTAATTTGCATTTTGTTTTATTTCTTATGGTAATCTACTTTGATCTGTTTGCTATCACTTATAATCACTTAAAAGCTATCTTTCCATAGTTAATAACTTTATTTCAAATTTTACCTACAACACTGTTTGTTGACGTTCAAAGAGGATAAATCTCAGCTCATGAACAAGTGATGCTGCACATCCACTTTCCCTTGTAGAAGTGGCAAACTGGGTAATAAATTCGTACTGGTCGGGTTTTGACTAGGGCAGGACGGTACAGCTCTGCGGTCTTAGGCTGGGGAGCTGGTGGTTATTTTGGCTGTAGCCTCTCTATTGTGGGTTCATGAGTAGCTGGGCAGAGCATTCATGAATACAGCTTGGTGTAGTCCCTGTTGTGGACGTTGGTGTGAGTGCAAGCTTGGAGGGCTTTTCAGCTTGTCACAGCATCACAGTTGCGATGTTATCTGATTAAAATATGACCATGTAGAGCATTGTTGCTACCACTGTTATATAACTGCAACAAATCTTGTACAAAGTGTGGCATGTAAGATGTCTACGGAAAAGTTATGATTTGCTTAATATGATTACGCCATTTGTATGCATGTTTCATTTTTGTTTCTGAAGTTATGAATATTAACTATGTACCTGTATTTTGAATGTTTTTGCTCCTGTGGTAACACCCACAAGGTATTTAGCCAGCACATCCTGAAGGGACTATTCAAGTTAAATGACCCATCAAGGAACACTTAACTCACAATGGACCATGGAAGATGCCCATCCACACCTGATGGACTTTCATGTAACTAGAGTATGGGTAACGGCCTCTGCTATGACTAAGCAAAGGATGCATAGACATGTGACTTGCCCATGTGATTCCAAACCCCATCTTGTTACCTGTAATTTTCCACACATTAGAACAATGGATTCCCTTTCACTTGGCGGAAGCTGTAACAGGCCCTGGAAACATCTCCATTTTGCCTCTTTCCTGCTCAAACCTCTGGACTATGGACTTACACTAATTGGAGCATTCTAACCAAGGGACTGAGGACCGCCCAATGATTTGGAAGCAACCAGAGACTTAACAATCCAGCAGTTTATTCAATCACTGCTTCAAGCCTGATCCAAGAACCTTGCAATTGTTGTATGTATTTGATTCCTTTAACCAATTTTAACTCTCACCATTTTTTTTCCTTTCTTTTTATAAATGTTTAGATATTAGATACTAAAAGATTGGTAACAGCGTGATTATTGGGTAAGATCTGAGTTGTATATTGACCTGGGTATCTGGCTGTCCTTTTGCGATAAGAAGAACCCTTTTGTTTGATTAAATTGGTTTTAAATAACCACTCATAATTAAGTCTAGTGTCTGGGTGTTGAATTCAGGACTGGAATACCTAAGGAGGCTGCATTTCTGACTTCTTGTTAGCCAGTGTAGTGAGACAGAAGTTTACTTTTGTTGGTTTGGTGTATCTCACGGAAGAGGTGTGTCTGCCTTTTTCCCCAGCAGCTTGTCCTGAATTTGGTATTCTCAGATGTGACCCACGGAGGCAGGGTGACAACAGTGCAAGCGTGAACTCATTAGCGAGACAGAGGGCTCAGCTATACCTCAGTTCCAGGTGGCACCCTGGGGGGGACCCATCACACACCCCTTCTAAAATATGCACCATCTACTCCTCTTCTCCATCCAGGAAACGGCAAGGAGCTGTAGACCAGCAGGTGTCATAGAAGAGCAACGCAAGGCTTGTGGAGACCTAGGTCTCTGCTGAGAGGAGCAGTGACTCTTCTCCACACAAGGATTTGGCCTGAAAACTCCTAGCCAAAGTCCTGCTGACATGCAAAGAGGACAAATCCCTGAAGCCTGCATGCACAGTACCACAGCCCACTCTACTAATACAGGGCTACAACCTGCTTTGCACATGCACACAATACTGGGAAGTCCCAGTCCCAACAGCCAAAATACTCACCAGTTCAATGCCCTGTGGGAAGGGGTTATCCTCCCAGTCCTTCTCCGGGAAGCGCTGGAGTATCTGTCCCTGGCCATCCCTGCTCCCTACAAAAATAAGCAGACGGAAAGTATTAGAAGAATGCAGGCAGCCCTGCTGCTGTGGCCAGCTGCCATTTCAACCTCCTGCCAGAGGCAGGCAGGAGCAACAACTCCAGAATTGCACACAAGCAGCGCCTGGCGGTTACCCTGTGTAGGTACAGCACAAACATGAACTAACCCTACACCCACCCTGGGAGGAAAGAATTCTCTCCACAGTACACGTGGGGAACCAGACAGAGGGAAAGTTATTTTTCCCCAGGTTAGACAGCAAGTAGTAGAGCTACATTAGAAGTCAGAACTTTGATTCCCAAGCCAACAGCCACCCTACATATGCCCCAGGTACATACAGCAGGACCCTTACCCCAAACACAGCAAAGCAACAATAGAGAGTGAATTCAAACTGATCCAATTTAGCACCTTCCTAGAGCTCAAAGACATTAGGCTACAGAGAACCACATGTCCTGAGCTATCAAACTACTCACGGATTCAACACTTCTTAAAGATGAACCAAAATGTGAGAAGCTGTGTAACATCACTGGTTAGGTTAAATCTCAAATTTCTTACCTTGTGTTACTAAAATAATATAGAAACTGAAAGATTTGAACAGTAATTCCCTTTTTCACCATCTGCAGTTTGTATTTTGCATTTCACTCAGCTTGGGCCACAGAAATACATAGGTCAGTTTAACATTTTGGTTCCTAAACACCAGCATAAGGCTGCAATGTTCTAATTGCAAACTCTGCAAGGAAATTAATAATCCTAAATGAGTGACTAATACAATGCTATTTAGGTCTGTAGAACTTTCTAGTCTCCCCTTTTAGATGCCAAATCATTAGCAGAAAATCACACATGTATTCTAGTGGACGAGGCATGCAGTGGGGAGTCAGGACTCCCAAGATGGATTTCACTTCTACCATCTATTCAGTGTAGTCATGGACAAGTCTGGGGATAACACTGACCTCTCTCATAGGAGTATGTTGGGGATCAAGGTTTGCACAACACCATTCTAGTGCTCAGTCTGTATAAACTTCAACACTTCAGCTTTTGAAAGAGGACTCAGAAAGGTATTAACCAGCTGAGAAATATGTACAGAGCCCTGTGCTTCCACAGAATAGATGATACCACCCCTAATCCTGAGACAAAAACCAGTGACCAGCAGTCCATAGAAACACTAGGAGACCTGTAAATAGATGCTTGCCGCATCATGAACCTTTCCTGGGGAAGCACCTAGTGAATTTTAGCTGGTAAAATACCTTCTGGCTCTTTGTTTAGAGAGGGGTTAATCCCTTGCCAAGCCTTCGGATACCAAAGAGTCTGCCCTAATCCTTCATCCTGAACTCCCTTCATGGCTTTGCACAGTCTCCTCTACCAGGTCCAGGTGTACTATACTCTGTCAAAACAGGGTCCGCTGCCAGTGGTCCTCACCATTTACAGAATACAACTCCATCTGCAGAGGACACCACGCGCCCCACCCCTTCAACCTCTCTAACCTCACTTGCAGACTGCTTTCCAGCCACAGGGGCCGGCTGACCCTGGCATACCTCTGGGCTGTGTAACAGGAAAAGCCTCACTCCAAAATGTATGGACCACTGCAGGACTATTTTGGGGAGCTAGAACAGTTTCAACCACTCCACTTACCAACAGCCACCCACAGCTGTATTTAAAAACACAGACAACAGAACACATGCCAATTATAGTCCAAGGACCAAAAAGGAAAGGTCAGCGCCAAGTTATGTACATAAAGAGTGTCCAGTGTGATACTAGTGTGTGCTCCCTTTCCCTACCCTCAGACACTACCTCTCTCTACCCACTACCGTCTCATGTGCCTCCTCTCAGACAGCAACACTCACTTCAAGACCTACGTGAACCAACAGCTTTGATTAGAAATTTAATACCTGCCCTCTCAGAGCCTGGCCAAAAAGAAACAAAGGCAGATTCACCTAAGGCACTTGTGTCAAGTTGGGCGTAAATCTTGCTCAAAGCCTCCTGGATTTTGTAGCACCCAAGTGCTGAGTTTCTATGGCAAACTGGACATTTTACGCTGTTCCAAGTAAATCCAAACAGGGATGATCTAATCAGCGCATTTCCATTCATTACTCCCCTTTTCATAGATTCAGATCCTAGGGCCAGAAGGGACCACTCTGATCATCTAGCCTGACCTCCCACGTACCACAGGACTTCCCCAAATTCATTCCCTTTTGAACTAGAGCAGATCTTATAGAAAAACATCCATTCTTGATTTAAACATTGCCAGTGATGCAGAATCCATCACAAACCTTGATAAGTCATTCCCCTGGTTATTTATCCTCGCTGTTTAAAATGTATGCCTTATTTCCAGTCTGTCTAGCTTCAACACTCAGCCACTGAATCTTTACAACTTTGGTTCACTAGACTGAAGAGTCCTCTATTATCAAATTTCTCTTCCCTATGTAGGTACTTATAGACTGATTAAGTCATCCAGTAACCTTCTCTTTGTTAAGCTAAAGAGACTGAGGTCCTTGATTCCATCTGATTCCATCACCATAAGGCAGGTTTTTCTAATCTTGTATTCACTCTTACGGCTCTTCTCTGAACCCGTTCCAATTTATCAACATCCTTCTTGAATTGTGGACATCAGAACTAGACACACTATTCCGGTAGCAGTTCCACCAGTGCCAAATACAGAGATAATATAACATTAAACAGGTCTCAAAGTGTAATTGTCCACCTGGAATCAGCACTGAATGGATGGGTTTCTAGTGGGGTCCTGCAGGGATCGGCTCTGGTCCTACACCATTTAACATTTTTATTAATAACTGAGAAGAAACCAAAATCATCACTGATAAAGCTTTTAGATAAAGCAAAAATTGGGGGAGTGGTAAATAATGAAGAGGACAAGTCACTGATACAGAGCAACCTGGATCACTTGGTAAACTGAACTCAAGTGACTGTTAGAAGAACAGCCATACTGGATCAGAACAATGGTTCATCTAGCCCAGTATCCCGTCTTCCGACAGTGGCCAATGCCAGGTGCCCCAGAGGGAATGAACAGAACAGGGAATCATCAAGTGATCCAGCCCCTGTTGCTCACGCCCAGCTTCTGGCAAACAGAGGCTAAGGACACCATCCCTGTCCATCTTGGCTAACAGCCATTGATGGACCTATCCTCCACGAACTTATCTAGTTCTTAATACTGCCAAATGTAAAATCATATCTAGGAACAACGAATCTAGGCCATACTGACAGGACGGGGGACTCTATCCTGGGAAGCAGTGACTCTGAAAAACACTTGGGGGTCATGGTCGATAATCAGATGATCGTGAGCTCCCAGCGTGACACTGTGGCCAACAGGACTAATACAGTCCTGGGATGTATAAATAGGGCAGTCTCATGTAGGAGTAGAGAAGTATGCCACATTGATTTTGTAACATTCTAGTTTGTTTTTTTAAAATCAAAATGTCATGCGGTGCTAAGTCAAATGCCTACAGAAATCAAGTATATTACAGCACCACTATTACCTTTATCAACCAAACTTGTAATCTCAAAAACCCTCACACCAAGTTGTTTTGAAAGGATAGTAACCCTTGACAAAAAGGAGGTGACCCTCTATTTCCTGCACACCTCACCACAATGTCAAGCACTGCATCCAAAAATCAATGGATTACATTAGCAAGACATTTCAACTAAAACTATTGGCAGTGAAAGCTCAGAGCAACATTGAAGTTGTCATTATGTTAGCATCTATATGGTGCCTACATCTCAGTATCTAAGGGCTGAAATTAATGGGATAGCTCACAACTTTGGGTTGTTTCAAGGGGGGGGTTAAAGATATAATTACAGGAAGACAATATGGGATCAAGTTACATTTGGGGGACTCAAACCATAAAGAATAAGAAATGTGATTTTTATTTATTTATTTATTTATTTGCAATGAAAGCTTAGATTCTGCTACAAAATATTAACAAATTTATTAGAGCATAAGCTTTCGTGGACTACAGCCCACCAAAATATTGGCGCTCACCTCACACTCTGGCTCAGCTCCCTGGAGCCGCTGTATAATGGTTCACGCCTGCTACATATGGAATATATATTTGCACCTGTTAACGAGATGCTGCATTTTTTTTTTTCTTCCATGGTTCGTTCCAATGTTTCTGACTTGAACAAGTCTCTAGCCTGCATCTCATTTGCATGTAATGGAGCCTACTGCAAATTCCATCTTACTATGGACGTGCAGGCCACAAGAAATGACTGGTTCCAGAATGCAGCCAGGCCACGCTGGATTGTGACAAAGTTTTACACACTGGGGCTTGTGACACACAGACACCACACAGATAAGGCAAAGATAAGGATAGCCACATTGTACAAATCCATGGACTGCATCTGTCCTACCCTTTAGCTACTTTTGTCTTTATTAAATCAGCCCCATTGTGTACCCATAGTGTCTAGAATGCCCTGTGGCAAGACACTCTCCTGGCCCCGCTTAGTTACTTTTCAGTAGCCTAGCCCTGCCTCTCTGCTTCGCATTATGCAATTAAAAGGCTCTTTCCCTGTCAATGTGTTCACACTGGGGTGCTCTTTCCTGCTCTGATGAGCTGGTCCAGGACAGCTGCTGCTGCCTCTGCTGTTTCTAATCTGCCCGTCTAGGAACACATGCGTCTGTGTTTGTGTTGCGGAAGCTGCTTTTGCTTTTTCCTTCCTGTGTGCTCCCAGTGCTAGATTGCACAGAGGCCAGGAGGATTTAAGGTAACTCTTGGTCACTGCTCTTTGTATTATCTGCATTAACAATATGCCGTATTTGGAGTTTTATGCTACTTTATCACATTACTGAAATGTTTAGATGTGTTTAAAAATTGAAGCACTCAGCCGACTCAACAACCCAAGCAAAGTGTAAACTCTTGGCTAGGCTGGCCATGGGGTTAAAGGATCCTTTCCTGGGAATGGGTGGCTCTAACAGCACCGACATGCAGCATAATGTGGGTTACAAACAAGGCAGGGTCTGCAGCCAACTGGAGAGCCCAGTGGAACAGACTTTCCATAGTTTATAAGGCCACATAGAAACTACCCAGCAAACAGAAAAGAGCGGACTCTACCGCTGAACATTTGGAGGGGAGCTAAACCAAAACTCTGTCCTCTGTATCCCCGCCCATACCACCGATCTCCAGACATCAATCTGTTCAGTACACTTCACGCCTATGCCCAAGTAATGGGGTGGGATAGCTCAGTGGTTTGAGCATTGGCCTGCTAAACCCAGGGTTGAGAGTTCAATCCTTGAGGGGGCCACTTGGGTATCTAGGGCAAAATCAGTACTTGGTCCTGCTAGTGAAGGCAGGGGGCTGGACTCGATGACCTTTCACAGTCCCTTCCAGTTCTAGGAGATAGGTATATCTCCATTATTATTATTATTATGTAAGGAACCCACAATAAAGTGACTCCTCTTCAAAGTCTCTCTCAGCCATGGACACATCTGAACTTCCACTTAATCTCAACTCTCCCTGTATCCACACCTGCTATCCTACTCAGCTCCTACCTCCTTCCTCCCATTATAGGTTGATCTACCCCTGCTGCACCAACTCTAGACCAGGCGTGCATGCTCAGAAAAGAGTTGGGTTTGCTTCACAGGCTGGTAAGGGCTGTGACTGACTAGAGTGGCCCCAATACATTCTGGCCCACAGGGAAAACAGGGTCTTGTTTCACTCTGCAGCAGTCCCTCCAGCCAGCGTCAGAACCGTGCTCCTGCCGACAATGAGCCGTTTACACTGCCACTTGCCAAGACAAAACTTTCGTCGGGGGGGGGGGGGGGGGGGGGGGGGGGGGGGGGGGGGGGGGGG